>NW_019396123.1:1593-51973 GCF_000591075.1 Eurytemora carolleeae | reverse complement strand
AAGGTTGGTGTGTATTGTGTATACCTGACTGCCTGCTGATTAGTTTCAAAGCTGATAAATACTATTGGTAAAGGTTGGTGTGTATTGTGTATACATGACTGCCTGCTGATTAGTTTCAAAGCTGATAAAAACTATTGGTAAAGGTTGGTGTGTATTGTGTATACCTGACTGGCTGCTGATTAGTTTCAAAGCTGATAAAAAACTATTGGTAAATGTTGGTGTGTATTGTGTAGACCTGACTGCCTGCTGATTAGTTTCAAAGCTGTTAAAAACTATTGGTCAAGGTTGCAGTGTGTATCCGAACCTCCCAGAGGAAGGGTGTCAGCAGAGCTTTCTAAGCCTGTTGAGAGAAAGGGCGCTATGTGCGTAGTACTTGTATAGAAGTCTAGATAGCAAGGACACTTCTCTCCACAACTGAGTGGAAAGCGTGACTAATCCCGAACAAGATATAGTAATAAATATGNGCTGATTTGTTTCAAAGCTGATAAATACTATTGGTAAAGGTTGGATACGGGAGAGGTTTTGCTCGAGCATAAACTGGGATTCCAGTATTTTCTAGATAAAAGAATATAAATATAAAATGGCTTCTAATAGTTTCGATACCAGTATAAATGAATCAATTAACGATGTTAAATTTCTGAATTGTAGATTGATTAACCTGACGAAGTTTGTGTGTATTAAGTCCATCTTTGTTGTAATGGTTCTCAGTATAGAAGTTCTTGATACAGCTGGTAGATCGTAAAAATTCTCTAAATCAAGAAAAACTAAATTCCATAGACAAAATAATTTGGAATCTATTTTAAACGTCATAATTATCGATTCCAGGTTCAACACCTCCTTGTAAAACGGTTTCAAAAACCAAATAATTGGAAAATGCTTAATGAAAATATGTTAAATTATTTAATCTGTAAAGAAAGAAAAAATGTTAAGAGATCCTTGAATTCAGTTCAACAGTTTAAAATATGATAAGTGAGCTAAATTTAAAATAGTTTCCAATGATAAAAATAAACAAGAAATTGGGTAAAAAGTTTTCATTTAAAGGGTAAATAAATGGTTATTTATATAAATGACGTATCTAAGTAATGAACTGGATTATTCAATAAATTCATTTTCTTAAATTCAAAAATTAATCAGGCTCCAAATCCCCAAAAAATAAGTTTAACACACTATTTTGACATCTGGACATATAATTCTACATAGAATAGGTGCTCAGCATAAAAAAAATGTAAGAAACCTCAAAAATACAAAAATATTTCAGGCTTACAAAATGTTAAAAAATTTAAGATCAGTTAACAAGGTTACCCACAAAGGATTAGATGACCAAAAATCTATGAAATATAACAATAAGAAGATTTACTTAGGTATTTTGTACTAAAAATGTCTTTAAATCTTCTGATAAATGAGTTGGCACCGAAAGAAACAAGGAACAACAACTGCATTAATTTAGTTATGTTTTCTCTGTATATACAATATATTCACCTGTATATTCTCCTTAGTTTAACTGTACTCCTCGCCCATTCTAGAAAATTCATAAACATCATTAATTCAACATTATTTAAGGTTATCATAAATAATTAAAACAATTGATAATTATTGAAACCTATGGAAACGCAGGTGTAGGACGGATATGTATTCCTCAACCATTCTCTGTATATGTTGTCACATTATATCATTATGGTNTTTAGATAGTTATGCAAATTATATCTGTAAAAAAAAAACTGTGTATCATGTGGATAAACTTAGTCTTTACTATCTTCTTCACCCTGTAGTTCATAAACATGATTCTAATAACTTATGTTACCCTCTGTTCCAACCCTTACGCTGAGTATCCTCCCTTTTCTTTATACTCCCTCACCTCCTCCTTACCTTTTACCTGATTTATTATCATTCTTATGTTTAAAATGTACAATGTACATTGTTTTTATCTGCAATTCTCATTCGTTTATAGTGGGCCAACCAATTAAAACAACCTACTCTGGTTAGGCGGGTCCAAACTACATAGTAAATTGTGATTTTTTTATTTGTATTATCTCGTGCTTTGTAGTTGAATAAAAATATGAAATATGAAAGGAGTTATGATTGAAAAATATCAGATTTCAATCTTAGGTGTAATTTACTTTAGTAATGTAAAAACTATAAAGAAGAATAATGATAACGTGAATAAACATTATTAACTAACCACTGCCAGCTAGAAACTGAATCTAAGGTGAGTATAGTTGTTGAAGCCAATATGTCCTCCTCCTCTGCCTCCTTGTTGTTCCAGTTAATGGTGAAAGAGATGAGAGAGAACACCAGGATTATCAAGGATTCAAGAATTATCAATCTCTGGAACCTAAAATAATAATTATATAGCTATAATTCTTTAACATGTTTCTGTAGTTAAGCGAAAGATTAAATTGTGGTGGGGGCAATTTTATATAAAAAATAATAATGTTAAATTTAAAAGAAATGGCGGGAAGCGGCAAGGAAATTTTTCATCTACTTTTTAGGAGGCAAACATCTCTTTTTCAGATGGGGGCAAGCCTATTTTTTACTGCTGTGGATTTCGTTTATCAAATTATTCCTTTAAATATATAAATACTAAAATTAACAAAGCTCTGTATTCTTTGAAAAATGTAAAGCATAATATTTCGGCGGAAGCCTTGAAAAACTTTTATTATTAGCTGAATTCATTCTCACTAACTTTACTGTCTTCTTGTTCAAAGTTGTGGGAAGTCAAAAAATTCTAAATGAATATAGTCTTGGCTTTTCTGATCCCTGAATCTTTGCAACTTGATGGTGTAAACCTTTAACATTTCAAACTTAGATTATTTGATATATATAACATAATTCTTAGTTTGAAATATCTAAGATCTACAACACTGGATTGAATAGGAATTAGAACTCTGATTAGTTTGTGGCAAAGACTCAATTCCTATGTTGCCTAAAAGTAAAATATAGGGGCTATTCACATTGTGTCAAAAGCGTAAAATGCAGGATTGTCTGAATTTTCAATGTGTCTCATATTTAATAGTTGAAGTGCACCACCGTCTAAGTTAATTGCTATATTTTTTTTTATCTTCTGTGAACTCTCTGCAGCTCACCTACTCTACGCAACCTCCAACTCTCCCATCCACAAAGGAATTGAGTCTTTGCAGCCATAAACTCAAATTTCTTAATCCATATATCATTGCAATCAGATGGTGTAAACTTGTGATATTTCAAACTTTGATTATTTGAGTTCACAGAATTCATAGTTTGAAATATCTAAGGTCTATAACGTCACTGTGTAGCAAATTTGAAAATCAGAGTTTGTGGCAAAGAATCATCAATTCCTTTCATCATTTACCCAGTTAAATATTTGTACAATTGAAGGAGAACGATATGAAAACCGCTCAGCGATATCGAGCCCTTCTGTGTGCACATAGCTATTTGTTTATAACCAGCTATATAGATAATGTATCAATAATGTGTCTTCTGTAGATAATTTGATTTGAATTTGAACTCTGTCTGATAATGGTTGACCATCTCCACACTATACATGATAAAGTTGGCCTTCTTCACTCTATACCTTGAATTATTGACCACAACCTTTATCTGAGATGACCACCTCTTTTCTATTCCTGATATAGTTGACCACCTCCTTACTGTACCTAATATCGTTGACCCCCACCTTTCTATACCTGATATATATGTTGACCACCTCCTTTCTATACCTGATATAGTTGACCACCTCCTTTCTATACCTGATATAGTTGACCACCTCCTTTCTTTACCTGATATAGTTGACCACCTACTTTCTTTACCTGAAATAGTTGACCACCTCCTTTCTATACCTGATATAGTTGACCACCTCCTCCCCCCTGTATTTATTAAGCCAAGCATCCTGTCTACCAAGGATAAGAGAAACTATACAAGGACGGGTTGATAATCCCTCTTGTAGCTCCTGGGTCTCAAACACCTACATTTTATCATAAGTTTTCCGTCAGAACATTTTGACGGAATTGTGCAACTTACTGCTTTTAAAAAGTAAAAAAAAAGGAAAAAGAAATAGAAAACAAATGAGTTTATAGCAAATAAAGAAATTGATTCTTTGAAACAAACTCAAATTTTCCAATCATTAATTGCTGGGTTGTTCTTCAATAAATATTAATCCATATATTTTTGCAAACAGACCTAAGATTATTTGATCTGAAAGAATTCATAGTTTGAAATATCTAAGGTTGTAAGAAATACAGGGATTAGAAAATCAGAGTTTTTATGAAAGACTGAATTCCATGAAAAATGAATATTTCTAATAGAAATCAATGTATCCATAGGATTTAAATCTGCCTGAAGTTAAAACGTTGTAATGAATGATTAATGAACCAAATTAATATTAATGATAATAAAAGTCTTACAACCCCATGAAAAGCCTTAAAATACAATAAATTTCTACCTGGCAGTAGCTAAGAAGACAGTAGAGAATCGTGCTTATTAATCCTAATCCAAGAAACAAGATGAGGTGCTCAGGAATATTGCCAAAACTAGAATAAATATATATATATAGAGGTTAGTCTACTGAGGATTGCCGCAAGGCATAAAACATCATGTGAAGTAAAATACTGAAATACATATTAAAATGTTTTAATTTGAAGCTGATTCTTAAAATATATATATTAAGGTTTACAATTTAATTTTAATAGTTAAGAAAACTCTACTCTGAGATATTTATTGAAAGTACACGGTTATCCACAAAAAAATTGAATCTCAGTTAATACACAGTGATAACCTGAAAACAATTGAAAAGGAAGACGACATGAAAGCAATACTTTAGTGTATTTATTGTTGTTACAAAGCAAATAGTTTTACTACACACTCATTAAATCACTAATTTAGTGAAATTACTGTATTGGAATTTAAAAAGCCATATATCTTGCAGGGGCGTACGAGAGCATTTGTGTAGGGGGGGGATGTGTGCGCGTCAGCGTGCAAAAAAAATGTTTTCGCCCCCCCCCCTGGCAACATGGTGCCCCCCCCTTAAAAACCTTTTTTTTGAAAAAATATTGATACATTTTGTAACTATGTAAATTATTCGATCATATACACACTTCCATATAATAAGTGTTAATAAATTATTTATGTAATTTTCTTAAGTGGACTCATCATACAATCCATCTTAATACTGTTAAGTGTAAGCTTCAAGGGATAAAAAATAGAGATGGAAAAGTATCTAAAAAATATCTATATTTTTATAGGATCGATACATATTGCTCTATAAATTATGATATTTAATATAATAATATATATTTACACTGAAGGGAGTATTGATTAAACCTTTTTTAATGAAAATTTTTTAGTTAAGGGATAAAGTGAGATTTTAAAGTATTTTCTTTACGATGTAATTATACCTAAATGGAATACATGCGTAATTTCAAGTGACCCTCCATTCATAGTGTGACATGTCCGATGTACCTTTGAAACCTTCATTTCTCCATCAGAATATAATCAGAATATATTTGATTTCTTTTCTAAATCCTATAGTTTAATTGGGGGAGTGCAATGCAATGCAATGTAGAATGTAGATTGCCTGAGAAAGGGAAATGCAAGCAGATGTAATATTAAAAGAGCCCCCCATCGTACGCCCCTGATATATTGATTAAAAAAGTCGTCTGTCATTTCAGAGTTTTCTGGTTATCACTGTTTGATATCCAACAGCAGATTGTCTTATATTTAAAGTTGTTTGTTTTGATCGGTACATTAATTCTTAGCATCTAAAACACTATATAATTTACACAGAATGTTAAAATAATACTTTAAATTGTGTCACAGATATTCAATTAACACGGATAAATAAGTAAATGTTTTTGTTCACTTACCTCTTTTGATCAAATGCCAGAATACTAAGGTTTGCTGGTTTAAGGTAACATATAGTTTTGTTGTGAAAACCTCTATCTTCTA
Organism: Eurytemora carolleeae; assembly: GCF_000591075.1. Lineage (NCBI taxonomy): Eukaryota > Metazoa > Arthropoda > Copepoda > Calanoida > Temoridae > Eurytemora > Eurytemora carolleeae. The sequence goes on along the minus strand of NW_019396123.1, from coordinate 46,054 downwards.
ACATGATGAATACTCAAGAAAAGTGTAAGACCTAATTAACATTTGGGTATTTTCCTGTATTGAAATTGGCGGATTTTATGGCGGAGAACTCTCTCTAAATTCATCTATTTTGACAACTTTATTGTTTTCTTGCAAGTACAATATTCATCTAATCTTTGCAATTTGATTAGGCCTAGAAGAATTACCCATTCTTTATATCTCTGCACTCTGATGGATGTATTAACATTTGATATTTAAACTGTAACTTTTTCATCCATAATTAAATTTTTTTATAAAATCAAATCTCAACACAATCAGGTTGCAAGGATGTAAGATTTATAAACCAGAACGTAATTGTGGCGTTCCTTTCAATTAAATGTTGAGCAAGCTTTAAAACATAATTGAGTATACATTAAATTGAACTTTTCAAAATATCATACAATCTTTTAAAAATGCGTAAATATTTATTTATGCATGATTCATTGTTGGGTTTAGAGATGGGGGGGGGGGGGAGGAGATAAGTTAGGTTCTAGGCAGAACATTACGTCATAAATCAGGCAGGGTTTGTGTACACTGTCTCTCTCTCTCCCAACTCTCACACTGTACACTCAGTTCACAGACACTGTTGAGCTAGGAGATTTATCCCGTAACCAACTCCTTTTTATGCAATATTACCTTGACGATGAGCATTTTAGAGGACGAGGAGTCTCTACCCTTCCTTCATGGAACCCTGAAAATACATGTTATAGAGGCAGCAGATCTTCCAGATACAGACAACTCATTCTTTAACATTGACAGGAACGACAAAACCGATCCCTTTGTTATTATTTCCATCGGTGAATGTGAGCTGCTAAAGACTGCGTATATACCGAACACCCTGGAGCCAAGATGGGATGAGAAGTTTTCTATCCCCGTCTGTCATAGAGCCAGCTGTCTAAAGGTTAGATGATTAATTTTAAAATACCAAAGCGCCCAATAAATAACAATCTATGAGATAAAACAGAAAATTATCACTAAAATATTTGTAAGTAAATAAATAAATGAAATAGAAAATAGACATTGTTGCGACAATTGATAAAAGATGTATTTCAGGTAATGGTTCGGGACCGAGAACATGTTGGTAATCAGATAGTTGGAACATGTTTAATCTCCACTGAAGAACTAACATCTGGAAACCCTGTAGAGGGTTGGTACGATATTATGGTTGGAGTAGGAGGAAAAACTAAAGGTTCTATTCACATCATGCTTCAATTCTTCCCTATAGGTAGTTGTGGAGATGATTCCAGTTTTCTGCGAGACTCCTATTTCCAGCCTAAGACGGATAACCAGGTGGTGCTCTACATGACAGCCGACTCCCAACAGCTTCCAGTCTTTGACGGAGTAACCGAACCTGATGGTTCTCCGTATCAAGCAACCAGGTGCTGGTTGGATATCTACAAATCTATCTGCAGAGCGGAGAAACTAATTTATGTTACAGGATGGAGCGTGTATACCCAGATAGATCTAGTAAGAGGAGAATCTGCTCTAGAGTACCCAGATTCTAATGTAGGAGAACTACTCAAGAGGAAAGCTGCCGAAGGTGTAAGAGTTCTAGTGATGCCCTGGGACGAGAAATCTAATGATAGCGGTTTGCTGGCAGGACTCATGGGAACTCATGACGAGGAAACTTACAATTATTTCCGAGGCACCAACGTAGTCTGCTCCAAGGTTCAACGATCAAAGCTAAGCTGGATGGGGTTTGGAGGACAGTTCGTCGGAACCATGTACACTCATCACCAGAAGACGATTATATGTGACGCGGACACAGAGGACGGATCAGGGATGAAAAAACTTATTGCTTTCATCGGTGGGATCGATATTACGGACGGTCGCTATGATACTCCTGAGTTTCACCTTTTTAAAACATTAAATACACTTCATGCCGGAGATTTCTATCAGAACTGTACTACAGGAACTACCTTTAGAACAGGTCCACGAGAACCCTGGCAGGATATTCATGCACTGGTTATCGGACCAACTGCCGTGGATATTCATGATAACTTTGTGGATCGTTGGTATCATCAGAACCTCAAGTACAAGGACATGATCTACTACCTCTCCGAAGACGAGTTCAACTTGGATTATCCTGCGGAGGTTCCAGAGGAGCAGGGCGGAGCATGGACGGTTCAGTTGCTCCGCTCTATCACAGTAGACTCCGCCGCCATGTCCCAAGACAGGTTACAGTTTCTGAACCGGAAGTATGGAGCTCCTGTCGAGGATTCTATCATGAGAGAATATGTTATTCAGATAAGAAATGCTAAATCTTTTATTTATATAGAGAACCAGTACTTCCTGGGTTCAGCATTCTCCTGGTTGGCTGATCAGAACACTCTCTCCCATCATATTATACCTATTGAGATAGTAGAGAAGATAATTAGTAAGATAGAAGCAGGAGAACAGTTCCACGTTTATGTAACGATTCCTATGTACCCTGAGGGAGATCCAACCTCGGCTCCGAGTCAGGAGATCCTACGCTGGCAGTACAGAACCATGGAGATGATGTTTAAGAGGATCTACAGGGCACTGCAGAGAAATGGATCCGAAAATCATCCAACAGACTTCCTATCTTTCTACTGTCTTGGAAAGAGGGAGTCTCCAGATGATATCCCATACTATGATTTAGATGATCCTGCACCTGGAACCGGAGCTGAGAAAACAAGAGCATCCTTGAGACATCCCATATATGTGCACTCCAAACTTATGATCGTCGATGACGAATATGTAATCGCTGGATCAGCCAACATTAATCAGAGATCTTTGGGTGGGAACAGAGACTCAGAGATATGCATCGGTGCCTTCCAACCTAACTGTGTTCACAACGGGGAGATCCCTCGGGGCTCCGTTCACACCTTTAGACTTGCGCTTTGGTCCGCTCACCTTGGAGGATACGACTCAGCTTACGAAGATCCTTCGTCCTGGGATTGTGTGACCAAAGTCCGCGAGGTCGCCTCCGAGTTCTGGGATATTTATACAGCCGAGGAACCAACCCATAGTGATATTCATCTCCTGCCTTATCCTCTCCTGGTTTCAGAAACCGGAGATTTATCTTCTTTAGATTCTCCCTGGGATACCTTTCCAGACACACTTGCTCCTGTGGTTGGGTGTAAGAGTGGGCTTCTTCCAGCTAAACTCACTACCTAGAGCTCTCGGGATACCATGTCTTCCTATCAAAGCACACATTATTTGTACTTTAAACTATCCTGGTCATAATTCGAACCTTAATTATCTGATATATGACTTCAGTATTTGTGCAAGATCTGATTTATAAAATGTACTTATATGAAGCTTTAATAAATTTATAAATTTATAATCTCGAGAAATATTAAAAAAGTTCATCAAAAACTTCAACCTAGTACATTCTTAGTAATTTTTTGTTCTGTCTCTCAGGATGACGAGGATGGAAGTGAAGAGGTATTTTCCTAGCATAAGATAGGAGAGATGAAGACGTTAGAAGTTTTGTACATAATTTAATTACTTTGGCCAATTTCTTAGACGATCTACCATAGGTAGAACCATAGTCACAATATGGTTACGCTTTAAAGAGCTGTGTAGATAGATAGATACGACCTGTAGTTGTACCTATGGTTAAATTTATAAGAAATTGGCCATAAATATAAGAATTGTTGATTGAAAACTTGCATAAATTAAGAGTATAAGGTTTTCTAAGCAATGTAAAAATTCGTAAATATTTATTGTCCCTTAAAGCAGTGTTTCGGATCCATATCATTTTGATTCGGATCCGGATCCGCGGATCCGCATCAGTGATGATGGATCCGGATCCTTCAGGAGAAAGATTTCCATTTAAACCAAACATATGGGGTATAGGCTGAAACCTTAGCATTTTAGGAGTTGATAAGATCTATAAGAGTTCTATCTGATGTTCCTGTCTCGAGAAATTGATATACAACTATCAAATTTATACGAAATTTTTACATATAAAACTTGTATACAAATCTTAGGTTTAAACAGAATATACTCAGCAAATGCGAAACCAATCTGAAAACGACGATATCCCAAGGGAGTCTGAAACACGGGACTAGAACTCCCACCAGTGTCAGTGCAGTATCATTGTCATGCGTCTCTGTCTGTATCACGTGACAAAGAAGTTCTAAATTCACTCACATAACCAAAAAAAAAGATATTTAATAAATTTTGTATTCTATCAAATATAAAATGTTTACTAGCATAATGCATCTATGTTAAAAATGTTATCATTGAAAACTGGTTTCAAGTAGTTTAAGTTTTTCCGGGTCCGCGTTGAACTAAATTTAAAGGCCGAACTTCTGCTTGGCAATCGCCATCCACTCCCTGGAGATGATAATCCTCTGAATCTGTGCGGTTCCCTCGTAGATCTGGTAGATCTTGGCGTCTCTCATCAACTTCTCAGCGGGGTACTCAGTGTTGAACCCGTTCCCACCGAAGATCTGAACGGCGTCGGTAGCAGACTAAAATTATAGTTGGTTAGAGCATATCAATACTGAACGAGATTTGAGTTTAAGAATAAATTCAACACTTAGTGAAAAAATAAATTGTATGTACTGATGTACTTAAAATTCCCAAAAAAATATTTGTTTCTTTTAACATTTTTAAGAATAAATATAAAAAATTACTTCAATAAATTCTTAGTAATAAATAAATTACAAATATTTCGAGTTGTTACAAGTAATTATAAAATTGTATTTTGTTTCTTATAATTTCAAAGATGATTACATTCTACGGTTGTTTAAAGTAATTGTCACTTTTATGTGACAGCGTAACGTAACAACGTAGAATAATTTGAATATGTTTTTCACTGAAATGAGAAAATCTGGGAGTTTGTTTTTGTAAAATACGAAGATGTCCGTCATTGTCGTCCATATTTACATCAATATAGGGGGAGAAGTTTTCAATAATTAATAATACTCTATTTACACTGAGTTCGGAATATTTTTTTACACTTTGTGACTTTGTTTTGGGACTTTCAAAGGATTGATAGTCCTATAATATGAAGAGAATAGTTCAAATTCTAAATGGACTGTATAATACATATTTTCAAATTACTGCATTTATGTATTATTTATTTTTGCATGCAATGTTACAATTTATGCATGCAAAGATGGCAATGCCCTATTCACAACGGTACCCTCGGTACCTTTATTTAATAAATATTGCGGAAGATATTTTGTTTTTTAGTTTTCTAGTTACGCTAATAGTCCCTTTAACCCAATTATTGATGAGCATTAAATTCAATCCCTGAGTCCCATAAGAATTGACAGCATTTTAACATTAGTTTTCACCTTATTTGCGACATCTCCGGCGAGACACTTGGCGATAGAGGCCATGTAGGTGTTCCTGATTTTATTATCCGCCTGCCAAGCAGCCTTCTGATACGCCAATCTAGCTGCCTCGGTTCCAATTGCCATATCCGCCAACATGAACGCCACTGCTTGGTGTTGGATAATGGGAACTCCAAAAGTTTTTCTTTCATTTGCGTATTTTGTCGCCTCGTCGAGGGCTCGCTGTGAGATACCTACTGCTCCAGCAGCGACGGGAGGGCGGGTCTTGTCGAAAGCTCCCATGGCGACCTTGAATCCTGCACCCTAAAATCAAGCATGAATAAAAATACAGCTGGTTTATTCAATTTTGGTGTTTTATTGGCTTCTGTCATCATGTGTACTTTGTAAAAACATGATTTGCCAAAACTTGAATTGATAAGAATTCAAACATTTACTATCTTTCGGGTTCCTTGTATCATGTAAACAAAACAAATCGAACCAAGTATAAAAGTATGCTTAACCCGAAACTTGTCAAGTGAAAGATCCTTTTTTCTCTCTTTTTCTGTTAACAATTCTAACTTTTAGCTGTTAAAGTCTCAATTTTCCCTTACTTACAATAAACTTTTTCGAGATATTTTCTTTTTAAATTCGTGTATTTAAAAAAAAGTCTACATTTTATACCAGACCAAATTTGTCCTATTTAACTGTCCATAAACCTTTCCTGGGGTCTTATGAGTTGCCACAAAAAAAAGAACAGACATGTAAAGTATATTTATTTATATATTATATGTATTCCTACCAGAAGTTTTGTACATAATTTAATTACTTTGGCCAATTTCTTAGACGATCTACCATAGGTACAACCATAGTCACAATATGGTTGTTAACTGTCCATAAACCTTTCCTGGGGTCTTATGAGTTGCCACAAAAAAAAGATCAACAGACATGTAAAGTATATTTATTTATATATTATATGTATTCCTACCTCTCCGATGAGGACATTCTCCTCAGGTACAACAACATCCTCAAACGTGATTCCTCTGGTATCAGAGCAGCGCTGACCCATATTCTTCTCCTTCCTAACCGGAGTAACTCCTTGAGTATCTGCGTACACAATAAACCCTGTGAAGGCCTTGCTAGCTGGACACTTAAGTTCAGGGTTGGTACGCGCCAGGACGAAGTAATAGTTTGCAACTCCACCGTTGGTTATCCACATCTTTTGACCGTTTATCACCCATTTATCGCCTTTCTTCTCAGCCTTGGTTTTAATCCCAGCAACATCTGATCCTGCTCCAGGTTCTTAATATATACAAGAGATTAATACTAGAGTACAAGATAAGGGATTTAATTGAAAGTATTTCACATAGTTTAGATGTAAAAACCATGATACTAGTAGATATGTTTGTTACAGTACTGTTGAACATGTTCTTAGTTCTGTATTACATTTCTTTCCAAATCAAGTCAAAATGAACGTTCTTGACAGAAACTTATTTACAAATGATTGTTTGGTTGATATGTCTGATCTGAGAAAGACGTTAATTAAGAGACAATTAAAATAATTTAATTTACCATGGTAGCATGCACGAACAGTTTCAATTTTATAAAAAATGTTAAAGAAGAAAGAACAATGTAATTGTTAAATGATATTGCTGAATATGTACTACACTGCATACATTTGTAAATCTCTTTGAGTGTGAATAAATTTTTGTAATAATAGCAACACCTACTTAGAACTTACTGAGGATACAAACGGGCATTACTGGAAACTGATCATAACTATCAGGAGAAAGATTTCCATTTAAACCAAACATATAGAAAATATATAATTCATAATGGTTCTACTGGTCAAATCTAAAAAATAATTCCCTGCCAGATTTTACAGAACTGATCGACAAATAAAAAAATGTGCACTTGTCTCATATAAAAGGTTCAATATTGTGTGTTTAAAAGACATCAACCTGTAACTCCATATGCACACATCAATGGTTCTTCAATTAGTCGGGAAAGATATTTTTTCTTCTGCTCCTCGTTTCCAGCAATCATAACCGGCATAGAACCTAATCCATTAGCTTCAAGAGCAGTCATTATTCCTGTGCAACCATACGCCATCTTCTCCGTTATTAAACATCCGTCCAGTGTTCCCAAGCCCATTCCTCCGTATTTCTCTGGGATATGAAGGTTCATTAATCCAGTGGCGTGGGCTTTCTTAATAACCTCCCAGGGAAACTCCCCGGAGATATCGTACTGGGCAGCAACTGGGATAATTTCATTTTTGGTAAAGTTCTCCGCCAACTCCAGGTACTCCTCTTGCTCCGGGGTCAGGGTAAAATTCAGTCCTTGTGCAGATTCCGGAGCTGAACCTGAGCTCTTAGTTCCTGGTGCAACCTGTCTTATTAAACTAGAACTAGAAAATGTTCTCAGGGATTGAATTCTCGCCATGTTTCTTGTCAGCTTGCTCATTCTCATCTAAACGCAGGCAAAATTAAAGATAAAGCGAATAACACGGAGCGTTGTGCAAGTGAAATTATGAGAAAGGTTGGATTTTATAACAGGATCAGCTGATTCTAGTTCACGGAACCTCTCATATATATATCTTATTATCAGATCAGTACAGGACTAGAGGTCCTAGAGGAGGAGATCAGGATTAATCAATGACTAGAGGAGGAGAAGGATTTATCATTAATTAAGGACTAGAGGGGGGGGGGAGGATTAAACATTAGTCAAAGACTAGAGGGGGAGAAGGATCAATCATTAGTTTAACTGGAGAGGGAGAAGGATTAATCAATAGTTAGATTGGAGAGGGAGAAGGATTAATTATTAGTTAAGGACTAGAGGGGGAGAAGGATTAGTTAGTAGTTCAGGACTAGCTGAGGGAGAAGAAATAATTATTAGTTCAGGACTAGAGTGGGAGAAGGATTAAATTATTAGTTCAGGACTAGGGGGGGAGAAGAAATAATCATTAGTTCAGGACTAGGGTGAGAAGGATTAATTATTAGTTAATAACTATGAGTGAAAGAAGGATTAATTATTAGTTCAGCACTTACGGGAGAGAAGAATTAATTATTAGTTCATGACTATAGGGCGTGAAGGTTTAAACATTAGTTCAAGACTAGAGGGCGAGAAGGATTTATCATTAGCTTAGGACTATAAGAGGGGGAGAAGGCTTAAATTATTAGATCCGGACCAGAGGGGGAGAAGGATTAAAAATTCGCTGAGGACTAGAGGGGGAGAAGGATTATACATTAGTTCAGGACTAGAAGGAGAGAAGGATTAAACATTAGTTTAGGACTAGAAGGAGAGAAGGATTAATCATTAGTTTAGGACTAGAGGGAGAGAAGGATTAAACATTAGTTTAGGACTAGAGAGAGAGAAGGATTTATCATTAATTTAGGACTAGAGGGAGAGAAGGATTAAACATTAGTTTAGGACTAGAGAGAGAGAAGGATTTATCATTAGTTCAGGACTTGAGGGAGAGAAGGATTACTCATTAGCTAAGGAGTTGAGAGAGAGAAGGATTTATCATTAGTTTAGGACTAGAGGGAGAGAAGGATTATACATTAGTTTAGGACTAGAGGGAGAGAAGGATTATACATTAGTTTAGGACTAGAGGGAGAGAAGGATTATACATTAGCTCAGGAGTTGAGAGAGAGAAGGATTATAAATTAGTTTAGGACTAGAGGGAGAGAAGGATTACTCATTAGCTCAGGAGTTGAGAGAGAGAAGGATTTATCATTAGTTTAGGACTAGAGGGGGAGAAGGATTAAATTATTAGTTCAGCCCTAGAGGGGGAAAAGGAAAAAATAATAGTTTAGGACTAGAGGGGGGATTTATAAAACATTAGCTCAAGACTAGAGGGAGAGAAGGATTAATCATTAGCTCAGGACATGAGGGGGGGAAAGGATTGATCTGGCTCAAAACTGAATGGGAGAAAATCAAGCAAGTACATGTGAGGAATGAGACTTTAAACTTGTCCTTGCTTCAATCATTAGATTCATGTTTACCCACAAAGGGTAAGACTTTAAAGACGACTGGAAACTCTTAAAAAGTCACGATCCCGAGGTTAAATTATGTATTCTGCCTTAGTAGTAATTTAATGGCTTGTCAAATGATTTGTCAAAGTAACAAACAAGTTCACAGTTGCAGGGGATCGTCAATATAAGGAAACAGACATTGGAAATTTAGTAAAATCGTCTCTGAAGTCTTCTTATATAAGATTTACTGGTCCGTGTATCATCCAATCTGTAGATAACGTAGATCAATGTACTTTAGCTGCTACGAGGATATAATAGATTCAAACATTTTTTTCGTCGTAATACCACAGTAATCACCATTTAAAAGAGGAGTCGTCTTCGCTTTAAAAAAACTTAATGAAGCATTTAGATTTACTAACCGTTTTTATAGATTTAAAATAAATAACATGCCTATAAACATAAAAACTGAATAAAATCTGTAGCCTCTAAAGTCTCATCCTTGGTGATTTATCATATAGACCGGGTTACCCACGGATGAAGACTACTGTGCAGAATTTGAACAGTGTTTTTATAATCATGATTCTCTGCCCATCTATGCAAAACAATCGGTGGTACGCGATTTTAACATTACTAGAAATTCAAGGCGCTTCGCGCCCTTCTTTCTAGCCTTAAAGGGCGCTTCGCGCCCGTCTCCTAAATTAATTGTGAACATGTTCTCTTTGTGTACATCGTAAAACAAAACAAAAATAATTCGCGGATTTTTACAAAAAAATTCGCGGATTTTCAAAATTTTTAAAAATTTAATGACGATCGAATTTTGATAGAGACAAATATTTGAAATTTTGATTTTTCATAAACCTTCCCTGGGGTCCCTAGATGTCACACAAAAAATTTGGGCCCGATCGGTTCAGCCTTTTTGACGTTTATTGGATACAAACAAACAGACAGACAGACAGACAGACAGACAGACAGACAAGCCAAATTTATATATAGATAATGAAGACCGACTTTCGATTTCAAATTTAATTTATAATAAGCTTTTAAACAGCAAGGATACACAACCATGGAAACAAAGAGAAGCTTTCATTTAAAAAAAGCTTCTTTTTAATACTTTCAAAGAAAACCAGAAAAGCTTGTTAACAATTAACACTTTTAAAAAGTCGTCTTCACTATATATATATTGATTTAATCGCATACGACCGTATTATTTTAAAAACTGCATTCAATCTTCAAGTAGCGGCATTAAAAATGATGTCGTCATTACAGTCCCGTACTTTATGGATAACCCTATTAATAGATATGTTGATCTTGTGCAACAGCATTTATGTTGATGTATGAATATAATGTATCTAATAATTATGCTTTAGCAGTTTAAAGTTAACAAAAATGGAAGAATAATATTAAAATATAATTTCTGTTCATAAATTACATATTTAAATGGTACAATGGAACGTTATAGTTTGACAAATAATACATACAAGTTGATTAGAAGTTGATTAGGTGACCATGCTAGAGATATATATTCACTGTTTGATAATTCTACGGTGTGTGCTTTACTTTTAATAGAGTACATGCGGAGATTTTCCGGAAAACATATTATTTATTAAATTTGGATTTATAAATCATTTTTGATTCTCTATGTAATTGGAGTTAATATTGCATCAAAAAAACTTATAATCAGAATTTTTATTAAGTTACTCGTTAAACATTACTTTTTTTGGGGGAAAATTATTTCCAAGATGGAAGAGGAACGATTATTTAAGAAAATATATACCCCTGCATTTTCATAAAAACAAACGATGACTGTTATATTAAAAAAATCTCCAGGTTTCTATGCTTCTCTCGTTCCTTCTCTCCTAACCCAATCTCTAGCTGAAGAGAACTCGAGAAGGTTTTGTTTCATGATCCTGAGACGAGCTAAACCACTCTTATGAGGTTTAGAGTTCTTTTTACCCTGAGAAAGAAAACATCATCGAATCATTTATTCAAAAAAGAAATACTGGCGAAAAATAAAATAATTGGGAGTTTAAAATAATGAGATTTCTTCTCAAAACTTAATTTGGACATTTCTCTTCAAATTTAGGGACTAGGAATCCAACTAAAATTTAGGGACAATGAATCCAACTCAAATTTAGGAACTAGGAATCCAACTCAAATTTAGGGACTAGGAATCCAACTCAAATTTAGGGTCTATGAATCCAACTCAAATTTAGAAACTAGGAATCCAACTCAAATTTAGGGACTAGGAATCCAACTCAAATTTAGGGACTAGGAATCCAACTCAAATTTAGGAACTAGGAATCCAACTCAAATTTAGGGACTAGGAATCCAACTCAAATTTAACTAGGAATCCAACTCAAATTTAGAGACTAGGAATCCAACTCAAATTTAGGGACTAGGAATCCAACTCAAATCCCAAAACAAAAGTCACAAGAAGAAGGGAAAATGTCTTGTCTGGGACCAAATTTAATAAATGTGAGCTAGATCTTTGAACTACCTACTACCGGTTCTCAAAGATTTATTTGAATCGGTGATTTACGATTTAAACCGGGAATAGGTAGTTTAGCGAACTTTCCAATTCATAAAATTCGGCCTCTGTTCATAGCAATCATGAAAACCGGTTTACCTTGTAATAGACTTCAGTTATCATCTTCTCCAGGATATAATGGAGCCAGAATATATTTGTTTTTGGATTAAATTCTTCCCAGTTATTTCTGTTCTCCGTTCTCATCTTCCGGTAGATATCAAACTGATAATCCCCGCCTCGGTCCTGACCTATGGCGGAGAAAAGAGTTGGATCCGTTGCCAAATTGTTAAAAATTGTACATTTATCTTCCTCGCTGGTGAGCCTAGAGAGAGAGAAGTCTATAATCGTAGTTTCCACTCCTCCTGTTTCCACCGTATACTGATCACCATCCAGAAAAAATGTCACAGTTTTGTTTCCACTTTCTTTAATAAGAATATTCCCCCAATGAAGATCTCTGTGCTCGAAGTTGAGCGCCTCCTCTGCTACTGCCAATGTGTGAACAACTTGAACCCATGCGGAGAGAGCTTGTGTCGCGTTTTTGAACTCATATTTCTCCAGGTCACGTCCTCCGTTGTTAAACTCCAGGCTCACGTATAGCTGATCTACAGGTAGGTAGTCAGGACGGATGTTCTCCGAGGTTTTCTCTGCGTCAAAATCATCCCATAGTTGGAGCAACTTTGGTGGATACTCACCCTTAAATACAATACAGTTCCGAACCTCAACAAAACCTAGAACAAGAAATTTAAATAGAAACTGTATTACAGGGTTACCCACAAAGGATAAAACTATATAGACGACAGAAACTTATAAAATATGACTATTACATGGTTAAATTAAGTCTTCTGCCTTAAATATTGTATTTAATGGCCTATTCAGCATATTTATTGACATAGCAACGCAAGAAAACAGTTAACAGTTGCAGAGAATCCTAAACAGTATAAATTCTATGAAATCTTTACCTTTGTGGATCACCATGTACAATGTGTATAATATTAGAAATACATGTTAAACCCCAAGAAAATGAGTATGCTACTAAAACATTTTTTTTTGGCCTTTTTTATACCTGAAGTTTTGTTTAGTTTGCCGAAACGAAGATTGGATAAAGAAGTTGAAATTACAACCTCTGACATCATATCCGATAAACTGGTTTGCTCCTCGTCATTCACCTTCACAGTTCCACCGATAGGAACAACCTTGAGAACAGGATTCTCACCGGAGCTGGCTCCGATTAGATAAACTTCACCAAAAGCTCCTTCTCCAACCTTCTTGGAAGCTGCCATACAATCTTCACCGTATACATCTCCAAACTCAACAACGTTTATCTTTGAACACTTGCTCAACAGCTTCTCTATATCCGTTAGGTCAGGTTTAAGGAGAACTGAGCTGTCGGGTAGCTCTGACTTATCTTTATCCTTGGATTCGTCATGAACAATATAAAAACTAGATCGAACCTTTCTAGATGAAAGTATTGTATTATAGTCCGACATAGTTTCTCCAGTATCCTCGTCCTCATCTTCCTCTAATAAGGTTTGCGGTGCTGTGGATTTACGAATCTGAAGTATGGTTGATCTACTAGTAGACCGCTTAGATTTCCTTCCCCCTGTTGGAATTGCTGGGATAGTGAAGTCTGTTTTAGTAGGTTCAAGATTAGTATGAAGCGCAGAATAATTAAAAGAAGTCATGGTTGTACGTCTAGACTGAGATAGATTTAATCCTCGTGATATGTTGGTTGACAGAGATCGTCGCCAATTCTTTCCAGGTTTTACAACAAACTCCTCCGTATCAGATAAATGGTATGTAGGGTTGGATAGAATACTTCTTTCCTGGGTGTTAAAACTATCCTTTTGAAAGGTAAATTCTCCCTGCGGTTCCTGTTTAACCTCGGGTTCAACGTCTTCGACAGAGATAGTTTCTTTCTCAGAGGATCGTTCTGGAGTAGCATTGCTTCCTGGATCTGTATGGATAGATGTATGCCAGTCTTCAGTTTCTAGATTAAGTTTAGAAGCGTGGTTCTCCAAGAAGCTGTAAGACATGTCTGAGATTTTACACTCCTCTACACAATACGGACACAACCATTCAGGATTTAATCTCTCAATCTCGTCAAGATCTTCTTCAGTAAATCCTACACAATCAGCATGTAAATATAATCCACATCTATCGCACATAATTAGGGTTTTATCTCCTCTCTCATCTTCTCCACACACGCACCCCATTGCATCCCTGTAATCAAAGCTCTGCTCAGGTTCGACCTGCTGAGAATTTTCAAACCCGACTGATGTATCAGAGGATGCCAGAGAAAATTTACTTCCGGATCTAGTCATTAAGATATTTGAGCCCGATTTGGAAACTTCTTGTTGAGATTTTGTGTCTGAAAAGTTAGAGTTTTGACTCCTGGTCGAAACTCCTGTTCTACATTCTGTCTCAGAGGACTGAGAATGGTTACCTCCATCAAAAACATCTTCAGTTGATTGATCTTCAACTGGATTTCTGTTTTCAGAAACTTCTTGTTTAGATTTCGTGTCGGAAAAGTTTGAGTTTCGACTTCTAGTCGAAACTCCTGTTCTACATTCTGTCTGAGAGGACTGAGAATGGTTACTTCCATCAAAAACGTCTTCATTTGATTGATCTTTAACTGGATTTAAGTTTTCAGAAACTTCTTGTTTAGATTTAGTGTCGGAAAAGTTTGAGTTTTGACTCCTAGTCGACATTCCTGTTCTAGACCCGGTCTGAGAGGACTGTGAGTAGTTGCTGATAGAAACTGATTGATCCTCCAATTGATTTCGGGTTGATCTGGTGCTCACAGATTTTAAACCTAATCTTGAAGATTCTGTTTTATTGAAGGAGGAAGGACGAATTATCTTTTTCTCACAAGACGCAGGACCTTTAAGGTAAAGAATAAATAATTAGTAAAGAATTCCAAAAGAATTATAAATATTGTTTTTTTATATAACATATACCTGTATCTGAATTTAGACTCATCTCATTAAGTTCTGAGAGCATATTTACAGATTTCATTGTAACCTTCCATTTGAAGTGTCCCATCATACTTAGAGCAGGTCCTGCAAACTTTTTCCGTCCTCTCTCCATGGTAACCATTTTGTCTGGGGTAGCAGAGATAATTTCGTTAGAAGATAAGATCTTTGCTCTGGGAGCTGGGACTACTGCAAGCTTACCCGGAGAGGACTCGGAGACAGAAATAAAAACATCTTCACCAGAAGAAGATTTATTAGTCTTTGCATCTTCATCTTTGTCCAACGTTTTGCTTTTTCCAGAGATAGTATCAGGGCTTTCCAGAAATATAATTTCAATGCTTTTCTCTGGGTTTGGGTCGGAGGGACTGAGCGAAATATCCTGTGGCCCGACAGATCCCACGAGTGGAGTAGAAGTAACACATAAAATGGTTTTTTGTGGTCCTGAAACATGATAACTACTAATTTGTAGTGTTAAGTACTTTCCCTACGGCATTTTTCCAAAGGACAATTTGAATTTCCCAAGCGGAAACTTGCCAATGGTAAATGTAAAGTTAGGTTAGGCCTTTTGAGACGCTTCAGGCTGCACAGGGGGCCCAGCGCTGCGGCTAGAACACACCAAGGAACTTCCAGCTAGGGAATTTGTCACTTGGGAAAATACCCATGGGAAGTTGCCGACTTTGGAAAATGCCTTTGGGAAAGTACGTAACATCTTTGTATTTAAATGCATTTAGGTATTCAGAAGATAAGCATAAGATAAACAAACTCTTACATATCCATTGTTGTTCATTTGGACTAAGATGATCTTAGAGACTATATAAGATTATGAGCTCTTGGATTTTTATGAACTAAACCAACCTGGAGTCTGGAAGAAGAGATCAGGAGAACTTATAGTCTGTGGGGTTCTGGCTCGGATACTACTTTTAGAAGCACTTGGAAAAACCAAATTATTTGGCGATGTTTTATTGCTGACTTGAGGAGAGAATACTGAATCCGATGTTTGGGTGTTAATGGAAGGACTATTTAGGTTCTGTAGAGAGGAAATATTTGTGGAGAACTTAAGACCTCGGAGAAGTGTGGCAGAATGCGGTGGAGTTAGAATTCTGTTTTCCTTCTCCGTCTTCTCTTTTAGTTCCTGTTTTTTAGTCTTACCGGATTTGTAACTCCGGGTCGGTTTCTTCTTTTGAACCAGGACTGGTTCATCTGAGAAAGATTGGAACAAACCAAATCCGTTCTCTGAGTGGTTTGATTGAGCTGTAGTGTTTGCTGAAGAGAAGGAGAGAGGATCCCGTCCTGGCGCTTTGATCTTCTCTGTGTTCATATTCTGGAACAACTGATCGAACGGATCATCTTCCATTCCAGGGTTGAATACTGGAGATACTATCTGGCTTGAGGGCAGCAGAGGTGGACGCTTTCTTCTATTTTTCAACCTGAAAAGGTATATTTCTATATTTCCCTTTTCAGAACATTAGAAAACCAATTTCAAAAATGAACTTCTGTAGAGCTATTGAAATCTTTATCTATTTTCAAAAAAGACTAAATTCGGGAAAAATTCTGAAAAATAGAGTCATCCTTATATCCTTATATCCTTATAACCTACCGAACAGGTTCTTCTTCTTCGTCAGAGTCATCAATCTGAGTACTTGGTCTCCAACCTAACCCATCTCCTCCTACATTTGTTCTACTCTTCCCAGATCCAGAAGAAGGGAGATAGGTTCGAGGCATATTTAGTCTGAAATATCATAAAGTTAAATAAAAGTTTATAATGGTTATCATGTAAATCTGTTAAAAGTACAGGTACATAATATTAGTAGTGGGAGCTGTTGAAGTCAATTTATCTTAGGACATTTATAAAAAAGTCTTAACATGGTTCGGAGCAAGAAATTTCCCAAGCTTAATTCTGGGTTGATCTTTGCCTGGATAATTTTAAAGTTTAGAAAATACTAAATCTTACACCAATGTTCTGAGGGGAGAAAAATAATGGCCAGTGGGCCGTAGAGATTAATAATTACAAACAATAATAGTAGTTTAACTAGCCATTACCTTTTTAACCACTACTATATTGAATTTTTAATTCGATCTCGGCGACACTAAAATTTAATAATAAAATAATAAAACACTGTTCTAAGATTGATTAAGAAACTGGTCTAGATGCGCCCATCTATAGGTCATCCAGTCCAATCTTTTCGCACAGTTCTCACAACTACAATCCTTAAAATAAAACTAAAATGGGAGATTGTTACAGGACAAAGCTCAAATAGTTACTCAAATACACAACAGACAGAGATAAATAATTGGGAGTAAAAGACATCTTAAATAAAATGATGTAAACTTTAGAACTTATTTTCTATCCCCCCCCCTTAACAAAACTAAAATTCTTTTATTTTAACCTTTTATCCAATTTTGCAGTAAAACCC
This sequence comes from Eurytemora carolleeae, assembly GCF_000591075.1. Classification (NCBI taxonomy): domain Eukaryota; kingdom Metazoa; phylum Arthropoda; class Copepoda; order Calanoida; family Temoridae; genus Eurytemora; species Eurytemora carolleeae. Next base: position 28,897 of record NW_019396123.1, on the reverse strand, counting down.
AAGGTTGTATAATAAGAATGCTTACTCTCGTTGCGCTCCAATGCACGGAAAATGTCGTCTCCTTAGTAAAGATAAAATCCGCATATGAAGTCACTGACTAGAAGCGAGAGTGACATCTTATGCGGATTTCATCTATCTTTGCTGAGGAGACGACATTTTCCGTACATTGGGCGCATCGAGAGTAAGCAACCTTATTACACAACCCCTGGTAAAACCCCTGAGAAAAATTGTTATAATACTAGGAGGGATGATTAAGAATAATATATACCCCTATCTTAATTCTATTAATGTGTTATGTTAAGTTTACCTTGTGCATGTCTACTGTAACACAAATATCACAAGCTAGTGTGAGATCTCCGCAGTTCAGATTTTCAGGAAGTTTAAATCCTTCTGGGAAACAAGTTTTACCTTGGCAGAGAACACAGGACTGTAAACCCTCTGATCTGGATTTGTCAGATTGGGAGGAAGAATTCTCAGTTAGAGTATCTGGTTGATATTGATGGGTAGAAGGGGTACTAGGAGAAGACATTTCACTGGAGAGGGATTCCTGATTTGGTTTACCTTGAGATTGTTCAGATTGTTCAGTGGAGAACTGGTTGATAGATTTCTCTTTAGGTTGAGAGGAAGGAACTATGGTCGGAGTAAAATTCTTATCCTGACTCTTGGTTGGGTAAATAATATCATCGGAGCTGGGAAGGGAGGAGAAATCAAATGAAGTATCAGATTTAGCATCCGGACTGGAGACAGGAAAGTAGGTCTCTTCTTTTAAATCTTTAGTTGTATTAAAGCTTGATTCCGTACTACATAGACGTAGATGAGATCCTTTCTTAAAGCTTTCAACGCCTGTAAACAGAAAATAGGTAAAGGGATTGTAACCGTAATTTTAAATGACCCTTCATGCACAGTTGCCAATGCCCAAGACACAACGGCACCCTTAAAAGCTTTGTCTGATCAAGTATGATTTAGAAATCAACGTTAATAACTTTAAAAACAAATTATTTTCAATTGTGGTTTCTCTGCAAAAGTGACTACTGCAGAAATACATATAGGAATTGTCATCTTTGCATGGAGGGTTGCTTGAAGTTATGCTTACAATCTCTTTAAACAAGTTCTAGACAAACTTAGGACAACAAAATTTTCTTTTGTTATAGATTAAATGAAATCAAAGAGAATGAAAAAATTATCTAATAACAGTGGATACTGGATACCTTGTTCGTTCTCCAGGGTGGGTGTAGAACTGAAAGGTGTTCTCTCCACCAACTTAAACCGTTTAGGACTGGCTAGAGAGCTAGATAAACCAGTATCTTTCTTCCTTGCTCCGTTAATTGGACTCAATACAGTTCTTCTTAATGTCGGACTTAACCCTGTGCTCTTTAACCCTGACAAGTTCTGAGCCTCATTCTTGGTTTTAGGAGTAGAAACTTTATATTTCAAAGTTGGGTTCTTACTAGAGGTAAAAAATTGGTCAATATTATAGTTCTTTTACAGGGTGTCCCAATTGTCTCTTTAAAATTGATGGAGATATTAAACGTTTGAACAGTTTTGTTGATTTTTAATTATAATTTAACAAATATCTGCGTCGAAGGTGTAAAAAATGGTAATCCACATTTTGGAAATCCCGAGACTATTAGTTTTCGGTGTTAAAGGTTTAACCCGTGATACCACAGAATTATATTTACGAAATAATCCCACTTGAAACAAAGACAATATTCCCATGTTGATTGGTAAGATCCTAAAAAATTCTGGCATAAAAGAAAAATTAAAACACAATTTTTTATTCTTTCCTGCGATCCATGTCATTCTCACTGTCGCCACTCTAAACAAAGGTTATCTAATTTTAATTTGTTTGTTAACTTGGTCCTCATTTGTTTGAGGCTAATTTCAAACAAAATACTTGTTTTTTTATACAATCTTCCTGTCCTCATCTAATCGTAACTTGTCCTCATCTATAACTATATTGTCTTTATTTATAATTATAAAAATCCTCATCCACAACTTTCTTGTCCTTTTCCACAACTATCTTGTCCTTTTCCACAACTATCTTGTCCTCTTCTACAACTACTCTGTCCTCATCTACAACTACTATGTCCTCTTCTACAACTACTCTGTACTCTTCTACAGCTACTCTGTCCTCTTCTAAAACTACTCTGTCCTCTTCTAGAACTACTCTGTACTCTTCTACAGCTACTCTGTCCTCTTCTACAACTACTCCGTCCTCTTCTACAACTACCCTGTCCTCATCTCCAACTAAATTTTCTTATCTAGTCCTCAAGTACACTGTACAACTATAGTGTTATCGTCTAGAACTATCTAAATCTACCATGTCATTATCTACAACTATCTAAAAATTACCATGTCCTTATCTACAACTATCTAAAAACTACCATGTCCTTATCTACAACTATCTAAAAACTACCATGTCCTTACCTACAACTATCTAAAAACTACATGTCCTTATCTACAACTATCTGGTGAAATTGATGGGATCCTAGTACTGGTAAGGGGACCTAGAGAAATACGGATTGTAAATCAGAGTTGTTAAAGGTACTTGGAGAAGCTGAAATAGCAGGGGGATTACTGATTTATTCTTAAAATATTTAATTATTGTAACAGGAGTATAAATATCCAAAACTAGGGCTGGGCTTGAATTCTGGGCAAGTTGAGTGAAAACTAGTAATACTAAACTTATAAACTAGGATGTGCAGTGTATCTGGAGAAATTGATGGGAACCTAGTACTGGTAAGGGGACCAAGAGAAGATCGGACTGTAACTCAGTGGTGTTAAAGGTACTTGGAGAACACGAAACTGAAATATCAGGGGGTTTACTAATTCTAACTTTAAATATTTAAATATAGTAGCAGGAGTACAATTATTCGAAAAATAGGGCTGGACATAAAATCTGGGGAAATTGGATGAAACCTAGTACTACTAAAAAGTCATAAACTAGGGCTGTTCAGTGTGTTTGGGGATATTGATGGGAATCTAGCACTGGTAAGGGGACCTAGAGAACTACGGATTGGAAATCAGTGTATTAAAGGTACTTGGAGAATACGAAGCTGAAGTGTCATGGGATTACTGATGTAATCTTAAAAAATGTTTAATTATAGTAGCAGGAGTATAAATATTCCAAAACTAGGGCTGGGCATGATCTCTGGGGAAGTTGATTGAAACCTAGTACTACTAACGGTACCTGGGGAAGCAAGGATTGGTACCCAGTATTGTTAAGAGTACTCGGAGAATTAGAACTTAAAATCAAGATCATGCGGGGAAACCAATGAAGTATTGATCTAATTCATAATATTTAGGATACCTGAAGGCTGCTCACAAATCCATAGCTTAACATCTGAAAGTGAAACAAACATTCAGGAGCATAACGGCCTTAGCTACAATAATAAGGTAAAAGGGCACCCTTTATGACTATATATTATAAATTATGAGTGGAAGGCATGATGAGTGACAAAACATTAATAAAAAAGGAAGTAAATAGTCTGGGGGGTGGTAAATAACTCATAAGAATTGTAAGGGGGAGCCGAATACATAATACAGCACAGGGAAAGGAGGTGGGAAAAGGAGATGAGCGGGGGGGGGGGGGGAAGGGGGGAGAGAGTTTTTTTTATGGGGAAAACAAGATTGGGGTTAATTTGAGTACAGACCCAAGAACTTTGGGAAATTCCGAACATTGCTACAACCTGAGACTGGCACAAAATCAAACCCTAGGCAACAGCTGGAGAAAATGGGGTATGTTAAATTATATTCTTAAGAGGAGCTAGGAGCATATAATCATCAAAGTAAGGAAGGGGGTGGGGATGGATCAGACTGAAAGGAGTGAGCTGACATTATAAATGTTCTAGGGCTAAAGTGGAAGAGTGAGGAGAACTATGAGACAAAGCAAGGTGCAACATTATGCAGCTTACAGAAGGAGGAAGGATAAGGAGAATCGGCAAAGGATTAGGATCACCAGGGCAGTAAATGATACCATTGCTATCGGGTTCTGGAATGCAAATGGGTTCAAGTCTAAGCAGAAGCAGGAGGATGTCATGGAGATTATGAAAGGAAGTGGTATGGACCTCTTTTGCATAGTAGAAACTCACATGAGGAAAGGAGCCAATGATGACTTGGCATCATTGTCAGGGTCAAAGGTATACTCAAAAGAGAGAGGTTTTGCGGAGAAGAAAGGGGGAGGTATTGCAGTCCTGGTTGAACAGAGTTTAAATCACATCCCATGGGAGCATCAGGAGGACTTATTCCTGGAGCTGTCTACTGAGAAACAATGGATACTGATTCATGAGGGGGGTGTCAAGCTAGCAGTGTGCTTTGTGTATGTGGTAGCAGAGGTAGCCGGGACAGAGGGGTTCAAAGAATGGAATGTTAAACTGTATGCAAGTCTCCAGAAAGACTGGGATGCCATGATGGGGGCAGGGTATGAGTGTATCATACTTAAAGACTTGAACAGGCATGTTGGGAATGGTATGAACGGGATTGAAGGAAACCATCCAAACGTGAACTTCAATGGCAGACTGATCCATACTTTGCGGAGGTCAATAACCTCCACATTATTAATGCAGATAAAAGTAAAACAAAGGGAATGTTTACTAGGATTGGAGGGGGCAATGCTACAGTTTTGGACTATGTACTAACTACGCAGAGGGCCAAGGAGATAGTCCAAGGGCTAGAAATAGATGAACAGGGGGTCAATCTACCATGCAGGATTGTTTCTATACCTTAAGCTGCCGGAGGCTAGAGCTCAGGAGACAGAGGACCAAGAAACAATAATTAATATACCTATATCTCTAGATTTGCAGTGTTCCACAATAAAGTGGACGAGATCTTGGATAAAATGAGTTGGGAGACTTTGGGCTTGGAGGAAAAATGCAAGGCCTTGCAGAGTTTCTTAATCCAGGCAGGAGAAGAGGTTTTTGGGACAAGATCAAAAGGTGGGACGGCCTGGAAACCTAGGGTAGTGAAAAGGCACACCAAGTTGAAGGCAACCAAGAAAGAGTGGGAATGGAGGGCAAAGTTCAGGGCTTTACAGATGGCAAGGATGAAGGCTGCAAGGGTTGTAGTGCCAAGAAGATTGCAGGCACAGGGAGTTTACTGTACTACTAAAGCAAAAGAGGTCAAGGAGCAGCTGGATGAACTCCAGAATAAGGAGATTATATCCAAGAGACAGAGAACCCAGAGAATTATTAAACTAGGGTCTGCAGGGTTCTGGAGATTGGTAAGGAGAGTAATCAGACAAAGCTCAAGGATTACTGCTGTGGAGGATAATGGATGCCTGGTCATGGACAAAGCCCTGATTGAGAAGATTGTGTTACAAGAATTAGGGAAAATATTCAAAAGAAAAACTTCTCAAATATTCTTGTCAAATGAGAGCAGCTGCTGATTGCTAACAGGGCTAGGGTGAATCATACCATGGATGACTGGATGGTTAAGAAGGATGGCGGAAATAAATTTCAGGATGAGATATGTAGGCCTGTGAGTAGTGCGGAGCTGGCAAACATAGTCAAGACACACAAAGACATGAGGGCTTCAGGCACAGATAATTTGCCGACCAGGCTGTTCAGAAACGCATCACCAGGGTACTACAAAAGACTGGAGGAGCTGATCAATTTGTGCTTAAGCTCAGGAGAAACACCACAGTGTCTTAATACAGCAAAAATTACCCTTATTGACAAAAAAAACCTTCGCTGTGTATCTCAAAGAAAAGGCCACTAGCCAAATTCAAAGTGTTATTACTAAACTGTTATCTAAACGAATGAGCTGTGTGGCAGAACGAGAGGAGATGTATGGGTCAACACAGTACAGGTTCAGGAAAGAAAAATCTACTTCCGAATGTATTTTCCTACTACTGGCATTACTTCGGAAGGCCCGGAAGAAAAACTATAAGATCTCTATTGCCTTTTGTGACTTGCAGAAAGCATATGATTCGGTGAACCAAGAGATACTGTACATAATCTTGGATGGAGTAGGTTTTGGAGGTAAGGTTCTACAGCTGATCCAATCTATGTATTTCAACGACAATGTACAGGTGAGGTTGGGACTGAACCTCTCCTTCCCTCTGTGGTTCACTAGGGGAGTAAAACAGGGGTGCGCCCTATCCCCCCTTTTGTTTGCACTGTTCATTGCAGCGCTCAGGGTCAGGTTGCAAGAAACAGAACTAGCTGTCAAACTCGGGAGCGTAACCCTGATTTGGATATTCTTCGAAGATAACCTGATGCTGATATCCAGGACAAGCAAGAGAGGGATGACGAAACTACTACACACTGTGTATATAGCAAATTCCTCGTAGGAAGGTGTTGTGAGATAGAGGACGACATTTAATTCATTCAATGTCGGAGATGCTATTTCAATTGGAGTACTGACAATCTGAACTAATGTTAAATTCCTTTTTATTACACATATCGGGAATAAAAAAGCATTTAACATGCTTTGAATTTATTCAGGTTATTCAAATTAGGTTATAATTGATCCATAATTCAATCCTCATATACAGAACAGGATATCAAAATTTCCTTATACAGCCTTCAAATTTTTACTTAAACATTTTTTTCTAAATGATTATAAGACCAGTTAAAACTTATGTAGGCTAAAGCACAAATTCAGTAAGTGAACAGCTGACTTAAGTAAAACTGAGAGTTAGTCCATTCGACCATTATTCCAATTAATATAGCACCAGATAATTACATCTCATGTTTCAGTAAATTAAATGATACTGGAACAAAGTCAAGATTTAACATTGTTGTAATAAAGTACACTACATTTGTACTTGTAAATATTGACACTTTGCGTATAAATGTACATTTTGTAAACATATTCCCTTCAAAAAATATTTTTCAGAGTTATATAACAAAAATCTAAAATACTTTTAAGAAGTTAATCTTAAATGTCGTCTTTTATCTTTCAACACCATCCTTCAACAGTAGGAATTCATCTATATACGACAAAAACGGAATGTGACTAGAGATGGTAGTACATCTATACTGTTAAAACATGGAGATGAAGTTGGCGGTGGACAAAACATTTGTGTTGACAACAGGACCAAGAGGGACAGAGTGGAAAGTTGGGAACTCAGGGTAGAAGCTGCAGAAAACCATGACTGCAAAGTACTTAGAGATACTTAGAGATCAGGGTGAGAGGAAAGCATCTGTTAAGTAGAGAGAAAGACGTGACAGAAAGTGCAAGAAGGTTCGACCACAGTATCTTCAGCCTTTCAAGGAAGGGGCTGGACAGATCCTTGGTTGCGAGAACCTTATGGGAAAGGTGTGCCATCCCTTTGATTCTTTATGCATCCTCGGCTATGCTGTTCTCTAGAGCAACCGTGAAAGGATTAGAGAAGATACAGAGCTGGGAGCTTCATAATCCAGACCCCAATGTCAACATCTAGGACTGCTACATGGTGTGATGCAGGGCTCATGCCAATCAAGTACAGAATTGCTACAAGCAAGATTAGATTCATCTGGAAGCAGATTAACAAGAGCAGTGATTATAATATGAGGGAGTGCCTAAAAGAACTCTTGACAAAAGGAGAGCAGGACCCCTGGATGAAGGATTTTTTGGCAATCCAAAAGGAGTGCAATGTCTCTGTAACTTCTATGACCTTGAAGCAAGTGAATTTAACCTGGATCCCAGGAAACAAGGGGAATGTTGTAGGCAGTGGGACATGAGGAGAGGGGGGGGGGGGGGGTTAAGCTTCTTTGAAAAATTGTTCAAAACTCTTTAAAAGGCACTGCAAAGAAATAAACTATATTATTGTTACATGACATGCTCCAAACCAATTTTTAAAAAAGACCAGACTCAGCAAATAATAAATGGTTTAATCCAAGAGCACAGTGGGACATGAGGAGAGGGGGGGGGGTGTGTGTGGCTTTTCTTTTTTATTAAAAATTGTTCACGGGTCTCAAATAGAGACTGCAATTAATTGTTTTTTATCCAAGGTAACAGAGAAAGTGTCCAAAGCAGCAGCTCGGTTTGTACTGAGAGAGAAAGAGTCTGGATCATTGATGAGGGTTATGCCCCAGCCCCGAGCATGGTTCAGTCTGCAGGGGCATGTCAATAACATGAAGGCCAGTATAACCCTTAACCAGACACGGGCGGGGAACCTAAGGCTCGGGAACAGGATGAAGAATGGAGCAGGAATTCAAGGGAAGGATTGCCCCTGGTGTGCCAAGCAGGGTATTACAACAGCATTAAATGAAGTGCATGTCATAATGACATGTCAGGGAGTCAACAGGCTACGAGACTCCCAAGGAGTGTCAGATTATATCAGGGGGATGATGGGGGTGTAACCGACTACTAAGAGCAGGATACTCAGGAGCTATCTGGGCCAAGATGGAGCAGATACCAAGACCCTTCTGAACAGGGGATATGCGATTCACAGCATGACCAAGGCTTGGTTCAGGGCATGGAGTAGCTAAGCTGCTCAAGAGAGTGTTTGCTGGGTAATAATTCCACTTAAATTCAATCCGCACTTGAGGGCCAAAATCCACCATGTTAAGAATCGCAATAAAAGTGCGAAACAATTGTGTATTAATAATGTAGTTAATATATTTAATTCCTGTATGTAATTAAACTAATCCATACTTTTTATCCCAAATTTGTAATAAAGTTATTAATTATAATGACCTTACGTAGCAAAAATGATTCATGAATTATATTCCTAATTAATGATGTATACCAATAATTCAAATTCCAAAGGGCAGGGAAATTCAAAATGAATAAGAAAACGACTGTAATCAGTACGTAAGTATAGTGTACTAGATGTTCATTGATTAAATTATGTTTCCCAGGATCCATATTTTCAAAAGATGTAACAACGATGTAAAAAGCGGTAGCCTATTCATGAGGTTTTTAAAGCAAAAGACATAATCCCGGTGTAAAGGTAGCCTACCAAATCAGGATTTTTCTGACTCATCCTGAACATAAGTTAATCACATGGATAAGAAAACGACTTTACATCAGTACGTAAGTATATTGAACTAGAAGTTCATGGATTGAATTATGTTTCCCATGATCAATATTTTCAAAAGATGTAAGGTAACATCAGTACGTAAGTATATTGAACTAGAAATTCATTGATCAAATTATGTTTCCCATGATATAAATTTTCAAAAGACGTAACGTAACATCAGAACGTAAGTATATTGAACTGGAAATCATTGATTAATTTATGTTTCCCAGGATCTAAATTTTCAAAAGACGTAACTACGATGTTAAGAGCGGTAGCCTATTCATGAGGTTACAATTCAAAAGACAAAATCTCAGTGTAAAGGTCGTCTACATAATCAGGAGTTTTCTGACTAAAGTTTAATCACAAAATAGAGACAAATGGACAAACTAAATAAAGCGAATTTTAAGAGAATCCCGTAGGTCGGGAGAGATATATGAGAGATGCGTGGGGTACTAAAGAACCTTTATTTTCCAATATGGGGAGGGGAAAAGAAGCAAAACGCGGTGAGAATGCTTTAACACCGGTCAACGGTGAACATTTATAATTGACATACGAGGAAAACGCCTTTTAATAATAATACCATTGCAAGAAAAGACAACAGCTAGCAAACAAAAACCTAATTGCAGCAACAGCCAATCAAGTAGACAACAATACGCTGAATAATGGACAGTAACAAAATACATGGAGTTAACAAACTAGTTCTTTTGCAGAACTAGGTGGGCTGGGGTAACAGCCTGGGCTGCATGACGACCTAACTGACATGTGGCCTGACCCAGGTCGTATTTACCAGTATACGATCCTAACAGGCCCCCTACCCTGAGGCTAACATCTCATTATCTAATGGGGGTGCTGGCAGGTCAGGTAACTCGTTTTACTTCTAGCTCACTTAGATGACAAATGGGACCCTTAGGTATAAATAAATCTAAAAACTACCATGTACTCATCTACAACTATCTAAAAACTGCCATGTACTCATCTACAACTATCTAAAACTATCTAAATTCAAAGAATTGTAGCTACTGAGGATCGTCATGATAGACGTGAAACATTATGTTTAGTATAATTCTTTTTTTTTAATAAATATGTGAAGTTAAAAACTGAAATAAATATAAATCATGATAATATTAATATCACAATGGCTTTACGATGTCAGGACTAAATAGTTAAACAATTATTTAATTTGGTCTATCCTGCTCTAAATAACATCTCTTCATCTCTTAATAATGGAGCTACTAATTGTAATGTGGATCTGGTACCAGTACAAATGTCGGACTCACAAACGTCGGACGCCACAAACGTCGGACCAGTACAAACATCGGACCAGTACAAACGTCGGACCAGTACAAACGTCGGACCAGCACAAACATCTGACTAGTACAAACATCAGACTGGTACAAATGTCGGACGGGTAAATTTATAAGAAAAAACGTTGGACTCGGTAGATTTTGAATGGACCATTGTTTTAAAAAATTTCAAACTATGAATTCTACTAGATCATACAGTTTAATCCTTATATCTTTGCAACCCACTGTTGTAGACCTTAGAAATTTCAAACTATGAATTCTACAAGATCATACAGTTTAATTGCTATATCTTTGCAACCTGATGTTGTAGACCCTCTAAATGTTAACTAAGTTTAATGAACTCGGGTATATATATATTTACATGCATATAAATAAGGAAACAATTTTAAACAATTGCATTGATAAGAAATTACGTAACTTAACAAAAAATCTCTCCTCCTTTCTAGTTGTTATAATAATCAACAATGACAGTCATGTACTGTTGTATGGATACTTTCTTTTCATAGTTTGAAACCAGGCTTTTTAAATCTATTCTTCTTTGATCTCTTCCTAGGTTGTGACTGGTTGTGGCTGTTGCTACATTATTCTGTGGTCCCAGAAGAACATCTCTCATCTTTCTATCATTGGAGTTTTCCTCTGTTCTCAACTGCTGGATCAAAGCCCAAATGCTGGCATTATTGGGCAAAGATAAAGCAAAGGCAGCATTGAACCCCTCTGCAGCATTACTGGTCAATGGGTCATCTGAGAGAATTGTCTCATACTTGTTCCAAACTGCATGGGGGAATATTGGATTCCTCCTGGCTCCTGTTCTCCAGTCGAGTACTCCTATCCATGTCTTCTCAAAGTACTCTAAGAATGAATCAACCTGATCAGAATTGTCTTCAAAGCTTGGTTTAAGTTCGTCATACCGAGAACTGATCACATCTTCCCAGGTTCTAACAATATCCTCTTCTGGAACTAAAGAAAGAGCCCAAAGATAGCGAACCAGAGTTTGGAAGTCAACATTATTCTGGTACAAACTTCCTAATCCAAGCTCAGTTGAAGTCAGTTCTCTCTTAAAATGGGTGTCACAGCCCATTACAGGCACGTCAGGATAACAATTCAGGAATCCTCGCATGATTGCCTTCTCAATATCTGTCTTCAAATTGCCTGGTGGGGTTACATTTGCATCTTTAAGATACTGGAAGACTCTTTGGTAGCTTGAGGTCTCCTTGTTTGGAAGGAGTGCAAAACAACAGGGTACAGTGATACCTGTGAATATGTGAATATGTGAGATGAGATCTGAAGAAGCCCCATCTTGGGCAACCCAGACCGCCTACAGGACTATCCGACCCCTACCGGTAAGAAAAATCCTGAACCAACCCGGCCACCTACTGCGAGGAGGGGTACAACCTGGAGGAAAGGCGTGATCAAAGTCACGATGCGTACCCTGCAACAGCCTATCACTACCTGGTCAAAGCTGAGTGGTTGCTAACCTCCACTCTTCAAGGACTGTCAAGGTCTAATCTCCTCTTAGCATCATTGTTTCAACGTCCGTACCATCCCCCCCCAGGAATTCTATCATGATAGCATGTTCTGTCATCAATGGAAGCCGGGCCTCCAGAAAAACGCAAATTCCTGTAGCCCGCCTTGCATGTCCTGCTCCTGGACAGTCAAGGATGACATGCAGCTCATTCAGCAGTACTCTGATACCCATTGCTGAGCACCATGGACATTCCTTGTACGGTTAGGCCCAGGTGATTGGGACTTCGATTTCCCAGACCTGCATCACCTGCTCTTATCTGGTTCAAAACTGCACACTGCTTTGAGTCATTTATGTGAGCCTGCAGTTTGAACCAGTCTTTTGGCTCAGTCAGCCATCGCAATGATGAATGGTCCGATTTCGCCTGTCGGAGCTGTGAAGCATGGTGCTCTCGCATCTGTCTCTTGAGCATTCTCTTCGATATATTGTCTAGATCATGTATTCCAGCCTCTTCTAGGATGGCTTGCACTCTTTTAGTCCAAGGGTCTGTCAGATCAGCTAGAATGGCATCTACTACTGCCTTGGTAATCTGGTCTTTCTTCCCTGCTATGAGAGAGTGTGTAAAGAGCATGGATTTTGTATCCAAGCGCTGCTGGATTGGCTGCAAACCTGCCTCCATCCATCCCATTACCTGGGAAGACGACTGGGGAAGCTGCAGAATGAACGAGGCAACTGAGTGCTGGATTTTCTCCAGTTCCTTAACTGTTGTTTGGAAATGACCATTGCTTCTGTCCCATACAAGAATCCTGGGATTGCACAGGATTCCCATAGCCTATAGGCATTCAGGGCTCTATCCAAGCCTGACCGAGTGCGGCCCATGATAGTGTGAGCGTAAGTGCGTGCTCCCCCTATCATTTTGGACTCAAGAGGTTTGATTAGATTTCGACCCTGTAAACTAATTTCAATCCCCAGATATTTTGCCACCAAGGCCTGTTCTATATCCGGTGCTCCTTCAGTGACTTTCCATCTGTTCTGTAGCTGTGACAGCAGTGATAATAAACAATTGATAGAACAAGGTTTTCTTCACAACATCAAAAGTACCATCAGCCACCCAGTATTTTGCCGACTTAAGAACGTTAAGTTGCTCAATGCTGCAAAATATGATGATTCTCTCAGAGTTATCATCTCCAATATGCTCATTGATTGCTAGAAATCTGTCTCCACGGATTGTTGTCTCAAGATGTTGAGGTACAGACATATCATTCCAGCTTTTGGGGACCTTGGTAAACCCATAATGTTCTACTCTTGCTCTCTTGACTGCCGGTACTAAGGTATTTGACTTCCTCATGGCACTCACCCCTTTGTTGGTAAGTGTGCTTACCATGTTGGTCATGTTTCCAAGAACAGTTCGTGGACTTATTGCTATATTTCCAGAGCTTTCTTTAACCACTTGGTTTTTTCTATTTCACATACTCTTTTCTTCAAAAGATCACTGTCATGTGAATGCTCTCCCAGGAAACTGATAATCTTGTCATTCTCATTGTTTACAACTGCTCCTGCAGGACAAGAATTGTTTTTCCTTTGAATGCATTGGTAATAGGTTTTGTTGGGTTTCTTCTTTGTAACCCTGTATTCAAACTGATTTGAATCAAGCAGGTGCCGTCCCCCTTGCTTGACCTCAATATAGTTAGCAGTCTCCTCGTCCATGTATCCAAACTTTGTGAGATTGTGAATTTTTAACAAAAAAAATTGGGATTTTTTTTGAGATAAAATTGTGAATTTACAAGAATTTCAATCTGAAAATTCAAATATGTTTTTTCCTCCTTGGTCCGACGTTTTTCCTTATAAATGTACCCGTCCGAAGTTTGTACTGGTCTGACGTTTGTGCCAGTCCGAAGTTTGTACTAGTCCGACGTTTGTACTGGTCTGACGTTTGTACTGTCCGACGTTTGTAAGTCTTATGTTTGTAACGTCCGACGTTTGTACTGATACCGTGGATCTCTCTACCTCGTCTTCTATATCCTCCTCTCCCTCTGCTGGTTCCAGAGCTCCGAGCTGTGTTGCAATCTCAAGAGCAATTTCACTCTGTGTAGCAATATACTCGCGGTATTTACTGCTCCTGTTAATATACAAATATAGAATACTAGCCTTAGAGGGCGCTTCGCGCCCATCTTCTAAATTAATTGTGAACATGTTCTCTTTGTGGACTTCGTAAAACAAAACAAAAATAATTCGCGGATTTTCACAAAAAATTTCGCGGATTTTCAAAATTTTTAAAATTTTAATGACGATTGAATTTTGATGGAGACAAATATTTGAAAATTTGATTTTTCATAAACCTTCCCTGGGGTCCCTAGATGTCCCACAAAAAATTTGGGCCCGATCGGTTCAGCCGTTTTGACGTTTATTGGATACAAACAGACAGACAAACAAACAGACAGACAGACAAGCCAAATTTATATATAGATAAACATATTTCCTGCTCCTGTTTATACAAGAATATAGAATATAAACATATTTCCTGCTCCTGTTTATACAAGAATATAGATTTTAAACATATTTCCTGCTCTTGTTCATACAAGAATATTAAGATATAACCTTGTATGTATATATCACAGGAAGGGTTTGATTAAGAATTTCTTATAAAAAGAAAGAATATTTAGTATTGAATTACGACCTGTGTAAATGATCTCCTGTTAATAGACTACATCTCAACACGTCATCATTCGTTATCTTGCTCAGTTCATTCAGATCAAACTCTAAGCCATCAAATTCTCGATCATACTAGAAAAGGGGAGGATTAGTATTTTCATATTTTCTGGATTCATGAATTTATTTTTCATCTAAAATAACATTGCACACAGGCCTCAATTGTAAAGTATTTTTGTATAACAAAATAAAAAGGAAGAAAAAATATTTATTCTCCAATTTTCCCATGTTTTTTAAAGCTTTTTCTATAAAAGTCAGATTCAATGACAAGATAGGTGTTCTAAACATATGCCTGTAAGTCAAGAATCTCATTACCAACATCAGAACGAAGTTTAAGGTTTTCAGATCACTTTTCCCCCTGTTTTATCTTATTTTCCCATCTGGAAAACCTTAAACTTCGTTCTGATATTAGTAATGAGATTCTTGACTAATAGGTAGGTGATATAAGCTCCTAGCTGGTATTTGCTTCCGACTTTTTGGTAAAAAAGCTTTAAAACATGGAAAAAGTGGGAAAGAAGGGGAAAACAATATTTATTCCCTCTTTTTATTTAGTATTACAAAAATACTATCCAATTAAGACCTGTGTGCAAAAGATTATTTATTTTCATGAAAAATGAAGTCATGAATCCCGAAAATATGAAAATATTAATGTGGATAAATATGATAAAATAGGGGGAAAATAGGCTATGGGCAAAAATGAGCTGAAAAACCTTAAACTTCGTTCTGATGTTAGTATTGAGATTCTTGACTAACAGGTAGGTGTTTATTTATGTTTAATACACCGGCTGGTATTTCAATTAGACTTTTTGATGAAAAAGCTTAAAAAAACGTGGAAAAATGGGGGAAAAAGGGGGAATTTTTTTTTCAATTTTTTTATTTTATTTTACTTGAAAGAAACACAAATGATGCCATTTGCAAAATTTCATTCAAAAAATGAAGACAGGATTCCCAAATGTATTCAAATTGGTCAAACTCACCCTCCCCTTTGATCTTTTAAAATTGAATATTTTTAGTCGGGGGAATTTTTATGAAATATAATTAATTCAAGGAAAATGTTTTTATTTTATTTAAAAAAAACTGAAACATCATTTATATTCAAGTGTAGTGTAATTATCCGAGCTGACCGGACATGTCTCTGTGAGCTCCTGGATTAAACTGACCGACAACCCAACACCTAGTTAACTAATTCTCATGCTCCATACTATATGAAAACACAAACACTCATTAACTTGTTTAGTGCATTTATTTCCAGTAAAAAATATTTCTACTAAACTCAAAATGACTGACACAAAAATTGACATGGGTCTATTAAGCGATTTAGTAAAAATTAATTGGAGAAGTTGAAAAACTCCAAAGAAAGTGAAGGGTCTGAATGGAGTAAAGTGCAAGGAAAGGATAGAAAGGCAAGATGAAAGCTAAGGGAAGCATTGTTGATGCAAAGATAGATCCAACAGATCTAATTTCTATTCTTTCTCTCATTGTTTAGGCGATCACTGTCTTAGTTGACCAGCAGGATATACTAAGGGAACACAAAAATAGAATTGATGATCTGGAGAAGCAAAGTAGAGCACAAGGTGACCAACTTGATGAGATTCAACAACGTTCCATGAAGGGAAACCTCATACTCTCAGGGGTTGCAGGAAAAAATAAACCTAGCTTGATAAAACCTCAGGAGCAACTTAAACAGGAGAAAGTTACCACTTATGCTTGTCAGTTGATCAAAACTAAATATAATGTCGTAGTTCCTGAGAATGACATACAATCATGTCACTATCTACTGAACACCCTGGGATCACCTCACGACTGAGATCAAGAAGGAGGGAAGAAGGAGGTTGGTCTGTATGCCAATTTTCAATTTACTAACAAGAGAAACAGCCTAATGTATCATCTCAGGTCTATGAAGAAAGAAGGTAAAATCAGCAAACTATTCTCTAATGAGAATGGTCAGTTAGGTCTGAAAGTGTCCGATACAAGTGAAAAGAAAGTGATAAGTTTTGTGCCTGATCAGAAATATGGAATCCCAAAAACTCAATCTTGCTGAAAATCCAGGCTCTCGTAAGTTCTAATGTTTAAAATCGGTATATAGTAGTACATAATATTGCCAAAAGTATGCACAAATAAGTTAAATGAGTAATCTAATTTTCATACTTTCTCTTATTTGTGAGCTTATTTTCTCTTTTTTTAATCTTCTTATCAATAGTTTCAAATCAATTTTGAATTTCATTTATACAATTTAATTCCGTTACTTTCTGTTTCCTAATCTGACAGATTTTCCTTTATGTCAGGGGATATGGGGGCGGAGCTTTGTTTTAAGAAGGGAGGGGAGTCTAAAGGGTGCCGCATTTTCTCAAGATCTCAAGCTTCTAAATGATCCAGGATAATATTTCACTTACACATGTACAGCAAAACAATCAAACATTCGATTTTACATACAATTTTAAAGATTCGGTTTATGAAAATAATATTCATAATTGTCAATACTTTGATGAAGATGAGATTAACAAAAAATTTAATAGTATTTTAACAGAGCAGTTTAGTGTTTTTTCTTTAAATATCCAATCTCTCCCTGGAAAATTTAATGAGTTTTAAACATTTTTAGCCTCAACCCTGGGAAAATTTAAACCATCTGTAATTGCTCTTCAGGAAATTTGGAATAAACCTGCAAATCTTTCATTTGATTTAACTGATTATCATCCACTTCATTTTACTGTAAGAGATAAACAGGGGCTTAATAGTAAAGCAGGGGGAGGAGTAGGACTCTGGGTTGAAAAATCACTTTGTTTTGAACCGATTAATTCAATTTCTATCTTCTTACC
This sequence comes from Eurytemora carolleeae, assembly GCF_000591075.1. NCBI lineage: Eukaryota > Metazoa > Arthropoda > Copepoda > Calanoida > Temoridae > Eurytemora > Eurytemora carolleeae. The sequence goes on along the minus strand of NW_019396123.1, from coordinate 11,659 downwards.
TCGCGTTTTTGAATCACAATTTATTAAGATAAAAAATGGGAAGAATAAATATACAGTTGTAGGTAACATTTACAGGCCTAACACTGCTCCGTATGCAGACGTGAAATATTTTAATCAAACAATAAGAGAAATTTTTTCAAAAATTAGGTCTGATCCTACTTTAAGAAATGCGCAGGATGTAGTCTTAGTAGGAGATATGAATATTAACCTTCTAAAACATACATTGCATAGTGACACAGAGACTTATTTAGATACGCTTCTTGAGAATAGTTTTTTGCCTCTTATAACTCTTCCTACTAGAATAGGTCACAATTCAGCAACCATTTTAGATCATATTTGCACTAACATTGCCGATGATAGTTTTGATTCTGGCATTATTGTTTCAGATATTTCTGATCATTTTCCTGTTTTCTATATTCGACATTTTAAAGATAAATTCATAGAAAAAAAGTCCCAACAGAAAACTCGAAAGTTTGACTCTGAGTCTATTTTTAAATTCAAAAAAATGTTAGAAGATAAAAATTGGGAAAATGTTCTTCTGAATAGAGATCAGGACAGTGCATTTAATAATTTTTTTGATTCGATTGATAACTGTTTCGAATGTTCATTCCCTGAAAAAAATGTAAATCCTTCCAGAAAAAATAGACCTTTTAACCCTTGGATGTCTGAAGCACTGATAATATCGAGAAAACGTAAAGCCAAATTGTTTAATAAAAAGTTGAGGAAACCCTGTCAGGAAACTAAATCTAGATTTAAAGAATATAATGCAGTGTATACTCGCCTTGTGAGGGCAGCACGAAAAAAATACTTTAATGATAAATTTCAAGAATATAGTAAAGATTGTAAACAAACATGGCTGACTATCAATAGTGTACTAGGAAGGGGACGTAAAACAATTAACATTCCTGATGCATTTGTGAGCAATGGAAAAGTTCTCTCAGGGGCCGTAGAAATATCAGAGGGTTTTAACAATTTTTTTGCTAATATAGGTCCTGATCTGGCAAAAACTATTAAGGGCACTAAAAAACAATTTTCTGACTTTTTGTCACAGGGAACAGATGAAAACTTTGTTTTTGCAAATATGACCCCTAATACTATAAACGATGCTCTTAAATAACTAAAAAGTAAAAACAATTCTGAACCAGACAAAATTTCAACAAATTTGCTAAAGTTTATCATACCAATTATCAAGGGTCCTATCTGTCATTTATTTAATTTATCTTTCAAAACTGGGTTTATTCCTACCACTCTTAAAACTGCAAAAATCGTCCCAATCTTCAAGGCTGGGGAAACGGATAATTTTACAAATTATAGGCCTATAAGTTTGCTTTCTTCGTTTTCAAAACTTCTAGAAAAAGTGGCAGCAAATCAAATTATGAAATATTTGAATAAATTTAAACTACTTTATGAACATCAGTATGGCTTCAGAGCCAAGCACAACACTACTCAACCCTTATTTCATTTCTTAGATAAAATATACAACGCACTAAATGTACCTGTATCCGAATATACTCTGGGAATTTTTATAGATTTAACTAAAGCTTTTGATACCTGTGATGTTGACATTCTACTGAGCAAGCTTGAACACTATGGATTTCGTGGGACTTCTAACTTATGGTTCAAAAATTATTTAAATGTAAGAAAACAATTTACTTCAATCAGGGGTGTTGACTCTTCACTTAAAGAAATCTCTTGTGGCTCTTGTGGTGTACCACAAGGGTCGATATTAGAACCAATTTTATTTCTAATTCTTATTAATGACCTTCCTAAAGCATCGAAATTTTTTACAATTCTTTTTGCCGATGATACAACACTGCAACTTTCTTCAAAAAGCTTACATGACTTTTATGATTGGGCAAATTTTGAGCTCTCCAAAATAGAAGATTGGTTTAAAGCAAACAAACTGACTTTGAATGCGTCTAAAACCAAATATATTCTCTTCAAAATTAAAAAAGAAGATGTAAGTATCACCTCTTTAAACTTCAAATAGATAATAAAGATATAGAAAGAGTAGGAACTGGATGCAAAAATGAATCTTTTAAGTTTGTAGGTGTTCATTTAGACGAAAATCTTGACTGGAACCATCATCTTAAGTCGGTTAAAAACAGAGCATCCAGTGCAGTTTTTGCTTTGTCAAGTGTAAAAAATATTCTTCCTGGGAATATTTAACTAACCATTTACAACTCTTAATTTCGATCATTTATAGAATATGGAATTTCAGCCTGGGGAAGAAACAAATGTTCAGAAATGAAATAAATTCACATTTTACAAAAACGAGCAATAAGATTAATTGATAACTCAAAAGCCACGTCTCATAGTGATTCTCTTTTCCTTAAGTATAAGATTTTAAAGATAAATGATCTGGTAGACTTTAACCAAGCTATATTTATGTATAAATATACACATAAACTTCTCTTTTTTACGGAGCCAGTGAACACAGAGAACAAAAAAGATAGGAAAGGTTAGATGGAAGAGAAAAGACAAAAGAAACAAAATCAATTCTTAAAAAGAAAAAAAAATTTCCTTATTTCTTTCTTTTTACTTTTCATGACTGACTGAGAAAAGGACAAAAGAATATAACTCAATTATTTTGGAAAATCCAGCTTTCTACAAGTCATTGGCAAAACAACGCTTCATGCGATTATTAAAGATCATATTATTATTAACCAAACCAAATAGTTAAACCTAAGGAAAAAAGGAAGCAAGATCAGCCCGCGTAAAATAAGTGTTCACTATGGTTTACAGGGTTACCCATAGTCAAGTTTTTAAGACAGTGGCGCAACACAAAACGTTGGGGCGTATGACTTTTAACTAATCTTGAGCAAAACAAAATAATAGAAAGACTTTGATAACAAACTGGAAATTTATTGATATTTCGTTTTTATTTGTATGCGTGAGCTTGTGCCCACAACCCTTATCCAAAAATTATTAAAGTTAAAAACACATAAACTTCTTCCTGCATCTTTTGAAAACATTTTTAAAAAGCTTGGAAACTTTGAAAGATCTCTTAACTATCAACTTGACATTCTCAAAATGTGCTCATTACAGTATTTACCATCAAGCTCTCTTCTTAAGATGTGGAATGACCTGCCTCTTGACTTAAAAAGAAGCAACTCTCAAAGTATATTTAAAAATAGACTACTAAATTCTCTTTTTGAAAATTACATTACAATGTGTTATAAACCGAATTGCTATTCATGTAAAACTAATCAGATATGTTTTAATATGCTTTGATATTTGTTGTGTACATGTCAGAAAATTACTTTAAACTCTAGTTATTCTAATTAATGTATAAACTGTTTTGCATAAGATAAAATCGCACCCTGATATCTAATAGTTCTCCTTAAATCTATTTAATTGAAATGTGTTGTTATCATTATTGAAATTAGGTGGAAAAAAATAATCAAAACAGCCAAGAGCTATTTTCCACCTAATTGCTTTATACTTGTACTGTTAATATAATCATCAGTTTGTAATTGAAAACTCGTTCTGTACACAGATACATGTATTTTAGCAATAAAAGTTATCTATATATCTATCTATCTATTCTTAATTTACTGTGAAAACAATTACCATGGGGGGTGAATTTTTAATAAAAACGCCTAGAACAACTTTCAGGGAGAAAAAATCCTGAAAGATCCTGTGTTAGTAGAATTAAATATAAAATCTTAATAACACCTTTGTGAACAGTCTTTCCCAACATGCTTTTCTCTCTTCCATTATTTCAGGAGGATGCTCAACTCGGTCGAAAATCAGTCCTGCAAACAAATTTTAGTCTCTAAATCTGTAATTTTTTCTTTTCTTTAAGTTATGTCACTAATGATTGTAGCCTACCTAGCTCTAGCAGCTTTGCGTCCTGGTCCATATTTTCTGAAAAATTTAGTTAATTTTACTCCGGGCAACGGATAGGTATTGATTAGAGTAAAAAACATCTTTGTTCTGATCATTCTCCCAGTCTCTGCAGGGTCTCCAGCTCCGCATAGGGTTCTCGGAGCAGGAAACCAGCAGATCAGTCTCACAGTGCTTCTTAAACCTTTCCAGATCCTTCTCTGCTTCTCCCAAGGTATAAGCGGTAAATATGAGCAGGGACGGATACGGCGGAACAAGATCCTTCATATCACTCCAACCTTCATCCCAAGATACTCCTTCTCCTTCATCGTCGAACTCGGAGAACCCGGCGTTCTGAACAAGAACCAGATCCGGGGGTTGGTACGCGTCTAGTTTCTTGAACTCACTGTATCGCATTGGAAACACGGAGTAAAGAATGGATTTCCCTGAGCTCTGACAGGATTGACAGGTTGGAACACTTGGTTGGTTCTCTTCCTCCTCCATCAGAGCAGGACCAATGAATGTATATTCTATCTCTTTTACTCCAGGTAATCTGTGCAGTAGATCTAGAATAACAAGATTGTTTTAAATTGTAATTTCTTTTGTCTTTAGGATAACTAACTCATTTTTGAAATACTTACATTCCCATTTAATAAGTCCCATCATCTCATAGATGCTCGCCCCCGCAATGTGTATCCTGAGTACTGATTGGGTTGCCAGAGCAGGGTTGTGTTTCTCCATATTATCTAGAAGAGTGAGAGCTCCACTAACCTGGCAGGTCAGGAAACAATGATCCAACTCCTCTTTACTAAAATACAAGTAAATATTTATGGATTACGGAATTTTAACGAATAAAGATAAAAGAATATACTTTGCCAAGCAGTTCTTTCCTAAATTCGAAATTAATTTAATTTGAAAAGTTTTCGTTTCGACAGTTGAGAAGTTTTGAGAGAGGAAGGGGGCGTATGGAACACTTGTGAAATAGTTATTAAGAAAACACTTTTTAAATTACAGATACAGATAAGGGAATAATTGTGACTTAACATATTTTACTAGGCGTTCATTTCCCGAAAGGCATTGTTTTCATATTGACAGTTCACTTCTGTTCAGAGCATTAAAATACATTTTTTTGTCCTATGGTTTGACTAGTAATGACTGAGAGGGCGTCTGGGACATTTGGGAAATAGTTAATTAGTTATTATGAAAATATTTCATTCAGAGGTTTTCATATGAGGAAGAGTCACTTGAAAAATACCAGTCGAAGATTAATTTAACTGAAGAAATGGTAAACCTGATTTGGTCTGTAGGCTGCTCTGGCTCTGGAATAAAATGCGAGATATCTGGAGCAGTGCCCAGGTAGGTAGAGTCTACGTTGCTAGGGATGGCCGGCATACCAACGTTTACCACACTCTTAATAGAATTAGAAGATTACGCAGGGGTTTTTTAATAATTGTTTTTCTCGTGGTTTTATCCCTTCCCTTTTCCCCCTTTTCCTTTCCCTTCCCACTTTTCCATTCCCTCTTGTCCCTTTTCCCTTTCCTCTTGCCCCTTGTCCCTTTCCTCTTGCCCCTTTCCCCTTATCTCTTGCCCGTTTTCCTTCCTCTTCCCCTCTTCATTTCCCTTCCCTCTTGCCCCCTTTCCCTTCCCTCTTCCCTTTTCTCTTCCCTTTTCTCTTCCCTTTTCTCTTCCCTTTTCTCCTCCCTTTTCTCTTCCCTTTTCTCTTCCCTTTTCCTTTCCCTTTTTCTTTTCCCCTTTTTCCCTTCCCCTTTTAACTTTTTACTTCATTTTTTCCCCTCACACCCAATGAAAGCTCATATTTTTGCCCCCCCCCCCCCGGGGGGGAGGACAAACAGAAAAATATATACCCCTGATTTAAGGGAGTGATTTCAATTACAAAACATCACTGCTTGAAATCAAGATTAATCCGGATCCGTTAAATTCGCAATATTTGGACTAGAAGTAAAATTGTTGAATTAAAACTTGTCCAAAATAACATCCGGATCCATTTTTTTTATCTGGATCCCCATCAAACTAAAATGGATATTAAGCACCGACATTAATACAAAGAATAAAAAAACGTTTAGGAAACCTCATAAACATCTGCGAGCATAGCTATCTTCAGCTGTCTACAGGACAGATCATGCCTCTCCTTGTCCTGCTCAAGGTGCTGTTCTGAACAGTAGGATACACAATAACATTCACCGCAATCATACATCTTGTCCTAGTACAGAGAAAACTATGATGAATTGTTTGATCCAAAACAAACAAATTAATAGATTTTCGATTAGCTTTTTCTTTCATTTTAACATTATTCTTAGAAAAATACCCCCCCCCCCTTTGGGAGAACATCCCGATTTTAACACAGCTTTATTTAATTGGTTAAATTGGGCAATATAGATTTAACCAAGCTTCTCCGAACTGTGATCAATAAGTTTCGCTAACATAAGTTTAGGAGTTCTTAAAGAAGTCCGTCCATTAATTTTATAAAAAGTTTACTCTATCTCAATCCCGGTTGACTTTGATCAGGTTTTTGTTGTGATTTAAGGAGCGTTCTCCTGAAAGTTAATTAGATTCGTTGTCATACAATGGAAATATTTGGGAGAATGGTCCTTAAACCTGGAGCTAACCTGGGCAGTATGACAGGTTCTGCAAGAACGAGGAAACAAGAATATTTCCTTCTCTGCCAGCTCCAACCCTCGACCAAACATTATCTCACAACTAAATTAATATTCAATTGAATCAATCCAAATAATAGAAAAAACTTATTTTATCTTTCTTACATTTCGTCCATTTTCCATCAATTCGTCTTGTCAATAAGAGCACTGAATGTGACCCTCCGGCCTCCGTATATAGAAGGCAATGTCCGATTTAAAACGGTACCCTTGAAACCAGTGTTTCGGATCCATATCATTTTGATTCGGATCCGGATCCGAGGTAACTTTTGATTCTGTGAATCGGATTTTCCCTATTAAATGTTATGCAAGGTTATAATTTATAAACTATAGTAATCCTAAAGTTAAAAATGTCGTCATTACTATTATATAAATGTAAACATTAAATTATTAAAGATAATTTTGAAAAATTTTCGTCATGTAAATAATACATTTACGAACCATTTTGATTTATTTATTCCATGGTTTTGGTTAATTTTTGGCGCTACCCGGATCCATATCAACGTTTCCTGATACGGATCCGGATCCGGATCCGAAACACTGCTTGAAACCTTTTCTGAGCAATGATGTGAAAGATATAGTCGATTTTCTAGGTACGTGTTTCATTTCTGAGCAGACAAAGCTTTTAAGGATTCCGTATCGAATGGGGCATTGTCATCTTTACATGGAGGGTCACATGAAATTACGCGTGATTTTATAACAAATCAATTCGTCTATTCACAAATTAATAAATCCTTTTAATCAGACAGTAACATTTTTTTCATTAAGCAATAAGTATATCCATTAATCAATATAACTGTTAATTAACTAACTGAAGAATTCATTTATTAGTTTCTGTTACTTTATAATCAATTAAGAGAATTTGTCTGTCCTGTCATTGATAATTTTTATAATTTTTATTCTTATTTAATAAATTAATCATTAAATTTATGAACCATTGTTCAAATCAGTTTATCAACCAACTAACCTATTAATTTATTAATATATATTAACTAGGCCAACTTTTCAATCGATCAATTTTAAAATTTAATAATCAATTTATTTGTCAACTCGCGAATTTCTTTATCAATTAATATTAAAAATACTAACGTTAGAATTGCATTCATTCTAAATGTATTCCACTCCTTCTGCTCACATCCTCCCATACAAGAGAAAAAACTAAATATATAACAATCTTAATTATTGGAAAAATGAAAAAGTCTTAATATTTAAATGAATTCAGTGCAGAGGATCCGGATCCGTATCCGTTGGATCCGCAACGGTCAGGCTTCCTGGATCCGGATCCGTATATTTCTACGGATCCGGATAAAATATCAGCCGAAACCAACCAAAAAAACTGTTTGCTCTAAAATACAAATCTTAACTTTTAACTAATGAGAGATAATAAAAAAAACTTCATAATCTCTTAATAATTCAAAAAGTTTCACCAAAAAAATATGCAAAAGAAGAAAAAAATGCGTAAAATCATTTGGATTCCAAGCATGCTCTATCCGGATTATTGTTTCGTTGTTTCAGGGTTTGAATAGCAATTGCAAAACTTTCAACCAATATAAAATTCAGTGACAAAAGCCTAATTGCTATTTAAAGAGTTGAGGAGAAATAAGTATAAAAACATACCATAACAGAAAAAAAACGGGGAGGGGGTTTGTAAAATTATTCCGGTTGGCTTGTACCTGAACTGTTCCACCTCTTGACCTGCAGCAGCCAGGTAGTTACACAGCTTCTTATGCTTCTTCCAGTGCAGTTTCTGATGATCCTAACAAACAAATAAATAATTGACAGCCAATCAATAAATCAATCAATCAATCAGTCAATCAAAGTTTTAGAGACGTCCTACTATCCACATTTCAAGATTAAGATCAAATCAAGATTAAGATATGGACTTACAGCTTTGCAAAAATAATTTTTTTCTTCTGTTTTCTAATTAGTTCCTCAGGATTCTAACAAAACAAGCCAATAATTGACAAAAACAACAAACCCATGATACCCTCTTATTAGTTGTAGTTAAATATTGATTATTTCCTTCTGGGACTTGTTCACTTAATTCAAATTGCTTCTTCCCTATTTTTTTGGATTATTGTTGGGGCAGGGAGGATCTTTATACTAGGAAGTTGACATTAAAAAGACTCATTTCTCTAGGTTAGGATGATTAAACGTATTAGTTATAATAATTTCAAGTTAAAATTTATCATTGATTACCTCACTTATTTTCATTATAACGTGAACGAAGCAAAATGTTAATAAGTAGTAATATATAGCCGAGACATCTCCCCCCACCCTAGATGTAGTTTACCTCAAATATCGGAAAATAATCCCGGGGAGGGTGGGGGGACAGTTCTACCTGTGAACAATAATAAACAGATTTGCATCTGGTACATCTCTTCATACTGTTCTCCTTCGTACTCTTCCTTCTGCACACATAACAAGCTCCCCAGTAGAAATGGGGCTCAGCTAGGATAGGTGCTGATTCAACTTCACTCATTTTTGTCTTCTACTAAAAATAATATTTCAAAATACATTTTATGATCTAGTATTAAGCATTCTTTACAACAATTGGCGGGTCCGTGCTAGGGAACAGTTTTTGGACCCCCGGCCCTCCTCCCTATCAATGTTGTACATGACCTAGATTTAAACTATTTTCAAACTAAAAATTTAATTTGTATAATTTCAGGGTTAGGTTAGGACAATTTCTGGACCGAGCGCTGCGGCTAGGACAGGAAAGGGGCCAAGCACTGCGGCTAGGATAGGCTAAGGGGCCGGACACTGCGGCCATAAAGGGCGGTCGCCCACCCCGTGTTGCCCCTCTCTGATCGTCTTTTCGCTGTGTTTTAACTGTTGGGTGAAAAGTTTAAAATTTGTGGTTATCACATGCACATCTGTATGACCTATAACGTCGTCATGTAAATATCGAAATTAAATTTACTAAAATTTGCACTAAAAGTCGAGTTAAATGTAACTAAGACTTCACTATAAATTTTCGAATACAATACCTTCTTTTGACTTTTGATGGAGCGAAAATTTAAATCTAGAATATTGTGTGCGGCATTCACTCTTTATCAACAGCAAAGACGATCGGTTCAAATAAAAGGGTGGTGGATTCTCATTTGAACTACTCCCGTTTGAACTATTGTTCGTTTGAAATATTGTTCATTAGAACTACTGACATGACGTCATATCCTGTAGTTCAAATCGACACATTTCTTGCTCATTTGAACTATTTTTCTACCACAATTTAGTTTTTAAAATTTTTAGATTATAATTATGATAACAAAAAATTATCAGTTATGTTTCAAATTTAAACTTTATAGTTTAAATTAACAAACAAAATAGTTCAAATGTTAACATAAAAATAGTTCAAATGCAGAACATTAAAATTGTTTAAATGAACATAAAAATTTAAATGAACATGAAAATAGTTCAAATAAACATAAAAATAGTTCAAATGAACATAAAAATAGTTCAAATGAAATAGTTAAAATTGAAAAAAAAAGTTTAAATGAACTTAAAATATATAGTTTAAATGAAAAAAAAAATAGTTCAAATGAAATAGTTCAAATGAAAAAAAA
>NW_019396123.1:0-1238 GCF_000591075.1 Eurytemora carolleeae | reverse complement strand
GAAAACATGTTTAAGGTGGGGGAAGACTTCACTGCCTCGCTTAATTAAAAGCATGATTAAGAGGGGATGACATTTGTAGATCGAGATTGAATCCTAGCCTCAGGGCTCGGCCCAGAAAGTGTCATCTTAACCTAACCCATGGCCGCAGAGCTCGGCCCCCTAGCCTGTCCTAGCTGCACCGCTCGGCCCAGAAAGTGTCTTAACCAAACCTAACCCAAAATAAATACTAATTTGATTGAAAATTGTTGAAAAAGTGATCATGTCAAAAAGTAAAATCTGCAGTGAAGTCTTCCCCACCTCGCACACTCTAAGGTTGGAGTTCAGCGTCTGCCGTGAGAGGAGACAGACAAAGGGGCTGGATAAAATCACGCGCGGGAGTAGGAGTAAATCACATTTGAACTATTTATATGTTTTTTAACTATTTTATTTGAAATTTTTGTTTGCTTATTTTTCATTTGGACAATTTTTTTCTCATTTGAACTATTTTTCATTTAAACTTTTAAATTCATTTGAACTCTTTTTTATTTGAACTATTACATTTGAACTATTTTTATGTTCACTTGAACTATTTTCATTTTCATTTGAACTATTTTTTTGTTAATTTAAACTATTTCTATGTTATAACATCAGATCTTCGCCGTGTTTTGGTCTCCGCCATGTATGTGCGATAGCGGAGAGGTTTCTATACCTCCATAGATATGTACTCCATGTCCCCTCCATAGTAAGTGCTATGGCGAAGAAATTACTACACCGCCATAGTATATACTCCAGATTTCCGCTATATCTCCTCTTTCGTAGGTGCGATGGCGAAGTAATTATGTACCACCATAGTATATACTCCATATATATCTCCGCCGTAGATACTCCGTGTTTTGGTCTCCGCCATGTCGTATGTGCGATAGCGGAGAGGTTTCTATACCTCCATAGTATGTACTCCATGTCCCCTCCAGTAAGTGCTATGGCGAAGAAATTACTACACCGCCATAGTATATACTCCAGATTTCTGCTATATCTCCTCTTTCGAAGGTGCGAGGGCGAAGTAATTACGTACCTCCATAGTATATACTCCATATTTCTAAAATATCTCCTCTGTCGTAGGTGCGAGGGCAGAGCAATTATGCACCTCCATAGTATATACTCCATATATCCCCGCTGTAGTTCCTTTGTCGTAGGTGCGACGGTGAAGTGATCAAAATACCGCTGTAGTATATAATCCATGTTTTCACTGTCGTATATAC
>NW_019396122.1:279764-353704 GCF_000591075.1 Eurytemora carolleeae | reverse complement strand
AAAAAATAATATTTATAGTTTTTCAATTTAAAAAAATAATAATTAACTATCTTTTAGAATACAGAGTTGACTATTAGCCTTATTAAATTTGACAAGAAAACCCAATAAAAGATAGCAATTAGTTTGTGGTATCAAGGTTTAAAAATATCTAAAAACACAAAACCCATTTAAAATTCCTTGCTACTGCAACAAACTACAGAATCCATAAGATTGCAATTAGTTTGTGGTATCAAACAGAGGGCGTCACTAAGTATAAAAATATCTAAATAAAAATCCATTTTAAAATTATTACCTGAAACTTTTTGTGGCAAATCGGGCATTCATGAGGCCATTCCTCCTCCGGTCTGTGACTAAGAAGATGCTTTTTAATTGCATGCTCAGACGATAGCTTCTTACCACACTCCGGACACTTAGCTTTCTTATTAGAATCATTATGAATCCTTTGAATGTGTACATCAAGACTTCGATATTTTTGAAATACTGCGTCACATTTATCACATTCATAACTAGAACTCTCCTCTTTAATGGCAATTATAGTTTCCACTCTCGTGAGACCAGTGAGAGTCCATGCGTTGTGATTGTGCTTCCTTAGACCCTTGTTGACAACGGTCTTTGGTTTTGGTTTGTCCTTCTTCTCTATTATCTTTCCTCTGAAAACTATCATGCCAGGTTCTAGTTTAGGGACTGGAGAATAGTTTGAGAGTGCACTACTACATATTGAATCTGATTTTTCACTCTTCATTTTCGACTTAGGAGGAACAGGTTTCTCCGTCTTTACCTTGATTGGTAGGACAGAACGGGAAGACTTTAATTTATTATGTTTCTTTTTTGGTCCACGCTTTTTAGGTTTTTTGATTTCAGACTCAGGGTCTAGAGAATCCTTCTCAATTCCTCGGAGTAATTTCGGAGCTTCTGTGATTAATATTTGTCCTGTTTCTACCTCGGTATCATTCTCAGCATTATCATTTACAATCATGGATAAAGAATATTCTCCAGGATTATCCTCCTCCTTATCCTCCTCATCCTCTCCATGCTCAGGCGAACACTCATCATCGTCTCCGGGCTCCAGAGGATTCTCATCTTCAGCCTCTTTACTCCCGGGACCATACACGTTCAGATGTTTTCTATCCTTTTCAGTTTCTTCATCGGAGTTTAATAGATCGTCGATGGAATCTGTTTCTAGTGCAGGTTCAGGACATTTCTCTTCAACTTGCTCAGAAGCATCTTGTTCGTGATCAGACTCGATAAGATCTATAAACTCTGGTGAGGGTCGGGCGGGAGTTTCTAAAACTTCAACTTCAGAACACTCGGATTCTCTTCGTTTCTTTTCCATACAAGGTTCTGGTTCCTGACACGGTATTGATCCTGAGTTTTGTCGGAAACTACTTCCACCACCGGCAGAACTCCAACTTACTGAATTCCCATTATCATTTCCATTCTCCGCAGGCAGCCGATCATTATTATCCGACCGGTCGGTAGAACCGGATAATCGAGACGGATTATCAGGATCCGGTGGAGGTGTATCTGGCGGATCATCGTCCTCGACCGGAACCCTGATCTTAAGATTGCCAAGGTTCAGGTTTGCATCGATCATCAAAATATCTTTGATTATCTTCTTCACATGCCACACTACAGAATATATTCAAATAAACAAGAAGAAAATTACTTCAATAAATTACACTTCACGTTTTAGTTGATAGAACTTGAAGGACTGCAGAAACAATTTAAGGAGACCATAAAGCGTCACATGCTGATTAACAACGGTACCTTAAGATTAAGATAATAAAACAGGGAAAAGTCCATAAATATTGCTCATACAAAGGTTAAAAGACACCATTGTGAATCGGACATAGAACAGTTTAAATGAAGGGTCACATTAAATTTCAGGTTCAATCTAATTATAGCGGAATAGCGGTAAGGCCACATTAAACTAAGCTAGTGGGGAGACCAAATAGTTCTACGATAGGCCGGGACCTGTAAAAAGTCTGGCCGCGCCATCAAAGTTGGAACCTAGCCGGATTATATCTGGGCCTAGTGCTGTGGATAGGATGGGCTAGGAGGCCGAGCGCTAAAATATTGCTAAAATATTCAGAACTGTCAAGATCATTACTTCAGGATTAGTCTTTGTTCCCCAATTACAATCTGCCTGTTATCAATTTAGGTGGATAAGGCTGCTTTTTCAGGGGTGGTCGAGGTATCGTGATTTAAAAAAATAAAAATTTAATCACCCGAAGTTTCTGGCCAATATATAGGTTAGGGCCTTACCACAACCCCAACAGTCAGAAATTACCAAATTTCATGCACATACCCTTCAAGAGCTTCTGAAACGTGCAAGAAACATCCATTTGATGGCAGAAAAATGGATGGACTATACTCATACTCAACATATGTGAGGTGAGAATTTAATAAATCTTAAATCAAATCAAGGAAATAATTGTAATATTTGAATGTAAAATATCAGATGGAAGATATAAAGTAGTAGTTTTAAACTAATAGCTGATAAATAGAAGGGAAATAAACGTCCCATAATTATTAATAGGTTAATGTAGGAAATTATATAGTGTAGCTAAAAATTAGAATTTGATGCCAGACCATAATAAAGCAATTGAGAAAGACCATGTTGATTTTACATAGAAACAAACCGTCCCTTGTACAGGGCCTGTTGCCCAGTTAGGGGTGGGTGGGTTGGTGGATGTCAACCTTGGGGCTCGGCTAAGATCAAGATCAAGATCAAGATCAAGATCAAGATCAAGATCAAGATCAAGATCAAGATCAAGATCAAGATCAAGATCAAGATCAAGATCAAGAGAGGTATTACAAGATCAAGTTCACCTGAGCGCTCTCTTGAGATGTTCCTTTTTAACTCCGGGTAGAATTATTTCTGCAATGCGGCCATCTTCCCCTTTAAGAATATTCTTCAAAAACTAAAAAAAAAATTATGAAAGTATTAAAATAAAGTAAAAAAATAAATGTCCAACCTTGCTCTGTGATGCTAGGAAGAATTTATGCCCGCTCAGGGTTCCATCATCACAGATAAATGTAAGATCAAGATGATATTTCCGAGCACAGATCTCCTTCATCATACCACTCAGGCTGTATTTCTTGGGCTGCGGAGTTGGACCGATCTGAACAACCGTCATGATGTCTGAAAATTAACAGATTTTTCCGTGAGGATATATTTTCTTTAAAAATCACCCCCCCCCCATGTTAGGTATGTTTACGCAGAGCTCCAAAATTGTTTTTATTTAATGGTTTTATCTGCTGAATTGGGGAAAATACATGAATTTTTAGAAGAAAATAAATATTATTTTGTCTTAAAATGAGGAGGAAAAAAAATCACCTTTTGATATCCCAATTTTTTATCCCATACCCCCCCCCCCACTTCCCAGTCACACCCACCCTGAATTATTCATTTAACAATATACAACATAATTTTTGTCATGTATTTATGGTGCCAGTACAAACGTCGGACCAGTTCAAACGTCGGACGGTACAAAACTAAGACTTACAAACAACGGACCAGGACAAACGTCGGACAAGTTCAAACATCGGACTGGGACAAACGTCGGACAAAGGAAAAAAAATTATTTAAATTTTAAGATTTTTTTTATTAAAAAGTTATTTCCTTTTATTGACTGGTCTAATAAAAAAGGAACTGAGTTCTTGCCAATAACTCAAATATTCTCATCCCTATACCTTCGCAACCTGGCAATGGTATTGACCTTAGATACTTTCAAACTTAAATGGTTTGATCTTATAGATTTCATAGGTTGAAATATTGAAGGTTATACGACATCGGGTTGCACAGATATAGGCATTGAAACATCAAAGTTTGTGACAATTGAACTTAACTCCTTTTTGGTCTGTTGTTTTATACAGTGCTACCTTCGAAGGATGAGACTTTATTCAGTTGTCTTTGATTTTTATCACAACAAGCGAGAGATTTTTAATTTATTTCTTTAAGCAATGGTACTTCTTTTTAACTCAACCAAAGTCCAACGTTTTGCCTTATAAATGTACCCGTCCGACGTTTGTACTGGTCCGATGTTTGTCTCAGTCCGACGTTTGTACCAGTTCGACGTTTGTACTAGTCCGAAGTTTGCAAGTACACGTTTGCACTCTCCGACCTTTGTAGCGTCCGACGTTTGTACTAATACCGTATTTATATTTACGGCTCACTATTCTTTCGGATCCTTTTCTCCGGTAAGTTCTTTAATTCTCAAGGTTGGAGAGAGAAATCTTCTTTTCCTGCTCAACATCATTTTCAACCTTTTCTCCTTCTCCTCTGGAGACAAACCTGGAGAGGACGGTTCTCTGGGAATTCCTGCTTCCGAATCATTACTTGAGATTGGAGATGGTTTGTTTATGAAAGAAGAATGTCTAGATCTTCGAGACTTTATAAATTTATCTAAATCAATATCATCTTGTCTGAACACTGAACTGGAGCTAAAATAAGTTGGATTAAGTTCTCTTCTTGATGTGTTTGAGTTCAGCAGAGGTTTCTTACACCTTGACAAGGAACTTTGCTCAGCTCCTTGTCCGAGGATGAAACAAGATCGAAATATGTCTCCTTTAAAAATAAAACTGCCATTTAATCTTCTAAAATGAGCCATATTAAGATTTCCAAGATTTAATCCTGACTTCATTTTCAAGGGTTGAGATCTTAAAAGCAACATTTTAGTTTCTAAAAGTAAGAAAAAACTAATATTGAAATAAATGCGGACAAGACATAAACCTACCAGCATATAATAAACAAAATCTGAAGGCAACAAAATCGATAGATGAACAATGTTATTTTTATTCATATCTATTATATTTCATATTTGAATCTAATGCGATCCAGAAAAATACAATAATCATAATTGTACTTGCAATTACTTAGATTTTCAACCATATTCGTGTGATACTCTTCGACTAATTCCGACCCGATTTAACATAATACATTTATACACACTGACACATCTAAACAGCTAGCTCTCTGTCTTATTAATATCTTCATAAATTACATAAACTTATTTCTATTTAGAACGTTGAAATGCTTAAAAAACGAATCCATTAGTTAAGGATATCAGTTAACAGATTTTAGTGGATAAGAATTTCTAAAACACAAAAGTTATCAACTGGAAACATATTAAATAAGCATTAAAAAACAGATTTACAAAAGATTAGAACAGATTAATCGTGTGTTTGCCATGAAAGATAAATACTATGTGGAAAGGAATAGGAGAAAGAGGTTGGTCTCTGTAATGTTAAAAATATACGATTATTAATGAATCATTTTGAAAAATTTAATAAGGCTAATAGAATTTTTTTTTTGCAGAAAATGCTAGATTTTTCGAGTATCATGTGCGTATTTTGGCGCTGAAGATTGGATATAATCTAATATGATATGGGACGCTCTGTATATTGTGAGAGAACAAGGAAGTTAAAAAATAAAGCTGTGTGGACCTAACCACTTAAAGATGATTCAGATTAAATAGCGCTGAACCAATTTTTGTTTAAAACTTATCATAAATCAAATCTTAAAACAATCATAACTAGCTCTTCTGTACTGAAACACTGAGGAACCATAACTTTTCCAGTTCCTTTTCACAAAACAATTTTTTGCTCTTGACAAAGAACTGTTTGCGGCATTTTCCTGACGCTTAAATTACTGCGCAGACTCAGATACCGGGGAAAATGCAACAAATATTATTTTTCCACCAAACTAAAAACTCCTTTGTACTTTTATGTTATTTGTTAAATTCACATATTTTATTTGAAACAAATTTGAAAATGGGTTTCCATGATTTTAAAAATTTAAAAATAAAGCTCTTAATTTGTACTTAAAACAACAAGTTTTGGCCTCGGGTCAGAAACAAATTAAAAAAAAAGGATTTGAAATAATGTCAGTAATAAGTTTTAGATCTATATTTTTAGTATCACATCAGAAAAATTGTAAATAGGTATTTTTTAGCAATTCTAAAACATTTAGTTTTTCTACATTTTGTAGGACATAGAATAAAAGCTGCGCCATCCCAGGTAGTGAAATTTTTCAATATCTGAATTAGAACAAAACTTTCTTTTTTAGATTTCACCAATTTAGTGAAATTAACGTTAAATCGACGCTGCCATCAAACAATCTGAATGTTTTATGAACTTTATTAGCATAGATAACATTAGTATGGAATACTTTCTGTGAAGACATTTAGCAGTTGTATAGTTCCACGTGTTGCACACAATTTTTTAGAACAAATTTCATTTTTTTATATACAATTCATTTGTTTACTGTAAAGAGTGTATTGTATAGATAATAATGTACTGAAAACCAACTGTGTGCGTTATAACAAAGCGCGCCAAGTTTATTCTAAAATTAATTTCTTCCTAATGTTTAAAGTATGAAAAATTGTCATCAAATATTAATCTAATTCAATTTTTATTTAAGGTAAGATGACGTCCAAACTCACTTTTCGGGCGAGGACCTTGGACGTCGCCAAGCCGATGGCGATTTACAGGGCGGATGATCTGCCGGAGTTAGCGGCTGAGAACGCCATTAATCGTGCCGTCCCCGCCCTTCCTACTGGAATGGAGAAGGAGGAGGAAACAGAGAAACATCTGCAGGATATTCTGGAAGCACAGAACAAAGGGTTAGTTAAGAAGGTTGCGGAGCTAGTGATCCCTACTCCGGAGGTTGTTGAAGAGCAGAAAGCTATGCTTGAGACTCTATATAAAGGAGTGTTTAAGCAACCTCGGCAATATATTCATGTTCAACCTCTGACAGCGGATCAGGATAAACCTGACTATGATATGGACGACGAGGATTTTAAGTTTTTTAACGACGAACTTCGAGAACGGAGAAAGTTCGAAGTTTCCCTTGTGACGTTTGAAGATATGATTGACAGATTGGAAAAGAACTCCGGTCAGACCGTCATGAGTTTAAAGGAAGCAAAAATGTTGCTAAAAGAAGATGATGATTTAATTCTTGCAGTTTATGATTACTGGTTGAATAAACGTCTTGAGACACAGCAGTGCTTAATCCCTCAGGTGAAATGTGAACCAAACCGTGACCAAACAACCGGATCACAAACTGCTAATCCTTACGTTGCGTTCCGTCGCAGGACGGAGAAGATGCAGACCAGGAAGAATCGTAAGAACGAGGAGGATTCCTACATGAGAATGTTGAAACTAAGACGGGATATTAACAGGGTTGTGATGCTTCTCGACATGGTGAAACGGAGAGAGAAGTTAAAGAAGGAAAACTTAAATCTAATCTCCGATGTTTATGATAAACGTTACCAGGCAGAGGACTGGGACGGATCTATATATCAGCAGATTCAGCTTCAACGACCTCCCAAGGTTTCTCTCCAGCAATATCCTCTATCCTCTTGGATAAATGTCGGAGGATCTTCAGATCACGTTGTTCCTGTTAAGCGTGAGAAGAGAATATACCGCAAGCGGAAGCACCAGCGTGCCGGGCTCATGATGAGGAACGGAATATCAGGACTCATCCGAGGAGATAGAACCCTGCTTCCTCTAGTACCGGATATTCTGAGCTCTGACGAGGATCGAAGTTCTAGTATCGGTACCAAGGTTTCAGACGTTGATGCCGACGAAACAGACGATTCCGAGGGGCCGTTTTCTTTCAGGAGAAAGGCTGGTGTTAAGTATCTTGCTCCCTTGGATGATTTCTCCGCGGATCTTGACAGATATGAAAAGTTTCAAAAGTTTTTCCCTGTCGTCGCTCCCTTGGATTTGGGTCGTCAGCCTGAACATCTTGGTTTTTGTCGAAGACGGGTTGGCAGAGGAGGACGAGTTATTCTTGACAGGGTTCAGAGCAAGTGGGAGTCCTGGGATCAGTCTGAGCTCCAGTTCGGAGATGAGAACAGGATCATGCGCCCTCTGACTCCCGACAACATGAAACTAAGTTTCTGGGATCCCTACAAGGTTAGGGATAATGAAGTGTTTTCTCATTAAACCTTCGGGAAATTCCTTTTCATGTAATTTAAAAGGACAAGGATAATCCAACTCTCAAAAGCATAATGTTTTTAACTGGTATTATTTATTATTTTTGTGAGAATTTATTGTACATTTTGAAAACTAAAACTTAACTGTAACTGAACAAAAAATTCTGATGTCTTTGTTTTCGAACCAGAGAAGACTGATTTCTTAACAATTCTTATTTTGTACCTGCATTCTTATATTCAACTATTTATTTTGCTCAATTGTGTTTAATTAAAAATCTATTTGTTGACAATACAGACATTCGTATTTTCTTATTATTATTAAAACATCAATTAATACTTATTGTAAATGTAAATATTTTATCAAAATCATTTTAAGTCGTTAAAATCATCATTTCAGGCGTTACAAGACACACAGGGTTACACACAAAGAATGAGACTTTAATAACGACCAGATACTATTTGTAAATGGCAATTTTAAGGTTCAAACGGGGTTCTTTCCTCGAATAAAGAAGTGGCGCATTATATGGTTTCACAAAGAAAGAAAAATGTTTAGATTTTATGGAACCGTTAATATAAATGAACAGATTAAATTAATTAAAAGTTGGTAACCCTGTAAGAACATTTTACAAATTGATTTCTATTATAAAAAGTGTCACAGTGATACTGTCCTTACTTGCTCGTTCTCTTGAACTATTCAACAACAAAATTGCGGAAAAGGAGATTTTGAAAAATATTTTTGATAATTATGAAACATTTTGATTTCTCGATTCTTAATATTTGTGTTTCCTTCTTGATTGTCTTATACATATATTATAAGTTGCGTGATTCATACTGTAACCTGTACTCTACCTTGTAGCTTTGTAACATTTAGTCGTTTCCTGTAACTCCAGGGCATTTACCTACAGTGTATACTTTCAGATAGAATGGTCGAGAAATGATGCAGGTTAATCTATTTTCTAGTCAGGACAATCTCTCTCCTACTCCCCGGTCCTTGAGCCCCTCCAGCTCCTTGAAGTCCCACTGCATGTCCCTGGAGAATGAACTCTCTGAGGATTTAAACCGCGGAGATCTTCTTAGTGTATTCAACTCAAAACCTCTTCCCACGAATAACAATGAGTTCCCGAAGGATATCTTCACAATCACTCAGGGTAAGATTTAATTAACTAATAATAATTGAAAAAATCTGAAAATATAATTCAGGAAAAACTTTTTATAATGTTTGTTAAGGTCCTGAAAGAATTGTCCCTAGAGTTAAGGAGAGAAGGTTGAGTTGCTCCGATCATCATAAAACCCTTCTCAACGCATCTAAGGAACTCTGCATAGATAAGGTAAAGCTAGAATCAGAATATAAGTAGGGAAATGGGGAGGGGGGTTTCATATGTTCTTAATTTCAGAACTATTCATAGTTTTTTTCAACATCGCATGGGTTTTACTAAGGAAAGATGGTTATGTTGCTTTCTCTTTTCTATAATTTTGATGCAAGTTATCTGTAGTAAGGTTGATAAATATGATAAATATCTAGGAGTTTGTTGATGTGCATATCCAATGCGAAGATGGAACTATTGCGGCTCACGCTCTCATATTGGGTATTTCATCCCCCTTTCTTAGATCTCTTATAGAGAACGAACTTTCATCTAGTATAGACTCCAAGCGTGGAGTTGAACCCATTGTTATCGTTCTTGCCGACGTCAAGGTTAGCCTTATCCAGGTCCTACTGGAGGTACTGTACACTGGATCTGTGGTTACCCAGGAGGGACAGGTTTATGCTCTCATGAAGCTGTTATATGATCTTGCAATTAATATTTCTATTGGTGCGGAGAAAACCAATGTTCCGTCTACAAAATTTGATATAACTCCGGTGACAAAATCTAATAATGATTTCGAGTGTCAATCTTGTCGACCAAGGAAACGATCCAGAATCGACACCTTCGACAGCACTATCAATGCTCTTTTCGACTCAAACAGCAACATACAAAGCTCAAATAATAAAAGTATGCGACTATCATCCCAGGATGGATTGAACCTGTGGGGGAAGTCCGGAGGTCTGGTGGTCAATAGTTTGACCGCTAGCGGAGTAGAGGTGAAGCAGGAACCTGAGGAGAAACCAACCATGTCGGAGGAACGTCAGTACGACCAGTCGGAGTTAAGACAAGCCTTGAAACAAGCAAACTTTAGCCTGAGCAGTAACTCCGTGAATAACAATCAGCTGAGTCACTTCGTGTCAGTAAATCCAGGATACCAGGTAGAGAACTTCATTTAGGGATTTATTCTTCCTTTATGCCGAACCCCCCCCCCCCCCCTACTCTCTCTTAATCTTAAAAGGAAAAAAAGTGATTTAAGGAAAATGTGAATTGGGGCAGCGAGGGTCTCTGCAAAAAGACATAATGAAGTCTCATTTTCCTTTAAATTAAATTCTCCATAGTTTTAATTATAATTGAAGTTTTCTATTATTATTATTATTATTTGATTAATTATTGAAATCTAACACCATATGTTCAGGTTAAGCTAGAACTTCCTCCCAGCTCTAATGTTCAGCTTGGAAATAATTCCCTGGTTCAATCCTCTCCACAAACCACAGTATCAAAGGACTCCTCCAGCTCTGACGATCCTCTGGCTGCGATCATGAATCAGACAATCTTTGGAGGTGAGTAATCTAACTAACAATAAAAAAAACAATAAGACAAATTTTTAAAATAGATTATTAATTTCAAAATATTCCAGGGGACGGATTGAATATGTACATTCAAGTAAGCAACAATGTTTCCTCATTTGTAAACTCAAGTCCTAAACCCCAGCAGCCAGCTCAATCCAAACCTCAGGAGAAAGAGAAGGACGCGGGTTCGGTAACCAACTCTCAGTTCCAGGAGAACCTGGAGGATTTATCCTGTACTCCTGATGATGACGACATCAATACCTCCTACAACTGTGAGACCTGTAACCGAGTAATGAAGGGGAAGGTGATGCTCCAGGCGCACAGGTTTCAGGAGCACCATGAGAACCCGGAGTTTGAAACCTCGTCCTTCCCGGAGGATAAGTTCGCCTGCAGGGTTTGCTTGAAACTCTTCACCAGGAACTCGGACGTCAAGGCGCATATTCTCCGGGTTCATTGTGGAGATAGGAGATATCCTTGCACCCAATGTGGGAAACGGTAATAATAATACTAGAGCCTAAGACGTAATTTCAAGTGATCTTACATTTATAGAGTGATGTCATTTTCTATTTGCGACGGTACCCTTTAAAAATAAAATTTTTTACGTGTTTAAAGGGTAACTTTAATTTACGTCTACGTTCTTCACTCCCTTTAAATCACACTTATTCAAAGCAACAAGTAGATCAAATATATATTGTAAATATTTTTAGGTTTAAAGAATCAACGCATCTGCGTAAGCATCTGTATACGCATACCGGAGAGAGACCTCACTTCTGCAGTTACTGCTCCAAAGGTTTCCAGACCAGCTCCGACCTGAAACGTCACAAGAAAACCCGTGTCCACCAGGAGAGAGTGGACCAGTGCAATGTAGAACGAAATCATTCAAATCCCGAGACTCCAACTGACAAAAGTAATGTTTTTATTTGATATTCTTGCCCTTTGGTCGTCTTTTTTTAATTAGTTTATTCCAGTGCTTAGGATCCGGATACGAATCCGTTGGATCCGCAAGATTTTGGCTTCATGCATCCAGATCCGCAAAAATATGCGGATCCACGGTTCCGGATTCAAGGGGTAAAATATCAACCAAAAACGGCAAAAAAAAACACTATATTACTCCTTAAACCCAAGTCTGAACTTTTGAAGTAAAGAGAGATTAGAAAAATTTCATTATTTCTGAATGGTTCATCAAGTTTTAGGATAAAAATACGCGATAAAAAAATAAAACAAAAAAAATTTAAACTTATTTTTTGTTAAAAAGATTAAGTAAATCTTAAAGAAATTACCTTTTTTCCAGTCCGGATCCAGGATCTGGATCCGAATCCGCATCCGCATCAAAATTAAATGGATCCTAAGCACTGGTTTATTCGTTGGCGGATAATTTTTTACTGTCGTAATATTAGAATATGAACATAAAAAATGTTTTTATATTTTCTTTAATATTAAACCAGTAATGGTTCCCCCTCCCTCACAAAAAGAAATCTTGAAAAAAAAAACAAATAAAATCGACATCAACGTAAAAAAAAAAACAAATAAAATCGACATCAACGTAAAAAAAAACAATGAAATTTCTATTTTATTACCTATTATGAAATTAAAAAAAAATGTTTTGTCTCGTTGCCTGGACCTTGTTCTAAACTAAAAATACTTCAGGTATGGATGCAAATATAGATTTCCAACGGTGGAACGAGGGAGATGAAGAAGATTTAGCGACCACATTAAACTCTCATGTCTCTCCCTCCTCTCCCTTCAGCAACCTCAGTTCTGTTCAGTCCCAACCCAGCACTCCACCCTTCTCCACCATGAACTCAAACAGCAATATTGGTTCTCCTCTCTCCGGGATATCGGGTCAACGCTCCCAACCCAACCTCCCGTTCACAACATCAACATCTCAGTATATTCAGCTCCCTCCTAGGCAGAGCAGTGGTTCACTTGTCTTCAGCTCATCACTCTCCAACCAGACTCATCAGGTTCATTTTGTAACAGATTCTTTACCAAAATCCTCCTGGCAGTCCCAACCCAGCAACTTGCTGCTCCAGAACCAAACCTTATCCGATAATCAAACCCTGAACAATATTGGACTCACCAGCTCACATCTCGGAGATACAATCTCATCCCTGCAAACCCAAAACCTTGGAGTTCAGAACCTGACCCTGCCCAGTACAACCCTAGACCTCTCTGATATCAAGTGGGGGATTCTGGACTCTGCGGTCATCATAAAGAGGTCGGGTTCCTCCGACTCTCCCTTGCAGGAGGAGGAAAGGCTGACGATCCAAGAAGATCTCTAGCGATCAATCACTCTGATGTGTTAAGTACTCACGACTGATATTTCACTTGGATCCAAGTATTAGGGTTCCTTATCTCCATGTATCCGGTTCATATGACTTGGTTAGGATGAGGGGAGAAGGTTTTAGAATCTATATTTGATATACTCTAACATATGCAATGTTGAAGAGATGGAGATGAGTAAAGTACAAAAGTAATCAAAATTGACTCAAACTGATCATTTTATATTTGCATTTCCAGTTATCAGTGCATTCCTATATTCAATATTGTCTAGATCCAACCTGCTCTTTTGGACTTGCATTTCATTTTCATTATTTGGCTTCAAAAAAATTTAACTCTATTTTTATCCTGACCTCTTATTCTGTGCTCAATTCTTAGATATTTTTAAGGAAGAGTTTATATATATATATATAATTTTAGTTCTGCTAGACACTAGTCTCCTACATGTTAATTGTCAAGTTACCATCTTATATTCGAATAATGAATTGCCGTGTGCATGGACTTGAAAGGTTAAAATATTGACACCGACAATTTTGTGTAAATAGTTACTTCTTTCGTCTTGAATTCCTTTTTCACCATCTTACTTTTAAATATTTATCAAACTTGCAAGATTTTAACATCTTTCTCAAACAGATTAAAAGTATTAAATTCAAAAGAAGCATTTCAACAAAATTTAAATTAACACAGGTCTGCCGCTTTAGTAATTGTAAATTGGCGGTACAGAACAAACCTGTGCGTGAAGTTTTCATTTTCCTGCTCAAAATTGGATTATTTTTTGTATGTACACAGTGTACACTGTACAGTAAACCCGTAAAAAAGTACATCACTGATCATGTACTCGTATAAAAATTAATTTTTCCTATAATTTCCTGCTTCCTGCACAGAATTTCTTTTTTTGGATCTTTTTTTAACCACACCCGTAGTTACATATATCTAGAACGGATTTAACTTTCGGTGTGGCATAATCAATTTTTTTTTTAATTTTAATGATTTTTTTACATTTACTTAAGCTATGAGAAAATTTAATGTTTTCCCTTCTACCAATTATATTTCTGATTTTTTTTTTGCTTTGAAAATTTTCCGTATTTTATTTTTAACAAACTAAAATTGTAAATTTAGCACATTCTAAAATTTTATATTAATAATCGAGTTAATTGTTTTATTTTTGTCGATTTATTCAACTGTAAGGAGTGCAGAGGGGTTTTGACGAAGGAATTGAATCTCAATGTTGTTTTTATATTCATAGTTTATATTGATAAAGTATTTATAGGTTTCGGATATATGTATTTTTATATTTTTGTATACTAGAACATTGCAAATAAAATAATTTTATTCAAAATATCAAATTTAACTTATTAGCTTTGTACTATGTTATTATGATTAAAAGGAAAAAATGTAAATTGTATAATTATAAACAGGATGTCCAATAAACATGGGAATTCAGTGACGACTTTTCTATCGTCTTCAATCCATGCGGCATTTTTTCATGAACACAATTATTGAGGCTTAAACATCTAATATCGAAGTAAGATTTTAAAAATGTGGTCTACCATTTTTATATCTTAAAAATTGAAAGAGATCTTGCAAAATTTGTTTCAGTTTATTTTATAAATTAACATAAAATATCTTCGTCACTGTTTAAGATACAAGAAAGGTCTAGACCACTTTATAAAAAGCTCTTTAGCCTCGTTTTTTTCACTTTCTTTCCACGCATTAAATATCGTTAATCAAAGACGACTTTCAAGTCGTCTCTCAATTCCCATATTTATTGGGAACATAGATACGGTTATCCAAAAAGACGTCATTGTAAATTTGTTTTATTTACATTCATTGTTCCCTTCAGTTTTATTGCAAGTTAAAGGGAGTGTTCTTCCAACTTGTTTTCGAACATTCCTGGAAAATATGAAAATGTCGTCTTCATTATCAAAAATCCTCGAAACAGGAATAAATGTTTTTATAAGTAACTCTCAGATCATAACAATTAAAACATATTATGAAAAATCAATTATATTCATTATGTTAATTATCTATATCAGATAAGAATTTAGCATGAGACATCTAGCAGCCAACATATCGTCCCCCAAAGTACGTGAACTACACAACCCCGGATCTATAGAGAGAACGGACTCAGGGTTGTTGTAAACGAAAAAAAGCCTAAATCTTGAAAAAATGACATCTAGTGTTCTATCTGTGTTATTATTAATCTATGTTTTTGGGTGAACGATGCACAATTGCTAGGATTTTACTCATAATAATAAGGTCTCTTTATCTTAAAGGGACTGCAGAGTCGACATATACCTTGTTTTTCAATTTATCTTCGGATTTTCAAAGCACGAAATTTGTTGCCAGTCACGGGGGGCAAAAATCTTGTGAAAATGCGCGTATGGCCAGGCTCCCTGCTGTTCCAGTCGGATCGCTTCACGTACGAGGGTGCTAGAGCGTCGGGAAACTCGTCGGTCGCAGGGTGCAATTTAAACAAAGGAAGACGATCGTACGAAAGTTGTCTAATTCAGGGTTCCTTGTAGATCAAAACGGGCTTATTTCTGTGCTTAATCATTTATTTAAACATCAAAAGACTCTATTGAATGCAGAAACCCAAAATCAAGCTATAATGCATCATAGTTTTAGAGTTTTGGGTCGTCTTTACAGTCTCATCCCTTGTTGGTAAACCTGTATATGTTTTACAAATGAGTCCTGTCGTTGCATGATCTGAACCAGTACGAGTTTTCACAGATCTAGTGTAATCGTATTACATTCTTTACTCCTAACATCCCGTCTAGTAGACCCAACGAGTTTTATGGGTACAACTTGGCTACAAGTGTATGTAATATTAATTCTAGACTGGCTTTACAATTTTCAGGTTATTTTATGCATGAATAGTAAGCCAACTCCAGGACGGGCTAATCATTTTCTGACGAGAAAATTAGATCAATGTTACAAATCAATCTTATTTTCTCAAAGACCAGACCAAATATAATCATTTGATTGTTTTTAACTCAGAACCAGAACCTCGGCGAAATAATTGTGATCCAAAATCAAACCAAGAAAAATCCCGAAAGGTTTAAGAAAATTAAATTTAAAAAACTATCAATTTCTATGTACGCGGGGAAAACCTAAAACTATATTAAACCTAAACATTTTTGTATAAATAAAAATTTCATGATTTATCACAGTTTTCTATTTTTATCAAACACTAGCTCCGGAGGCGTAACTGGATATTTTTAAATGCTTCGCCCCCCCTCCCAGTTGTTCTATGTTTAAAGAACTATTCCTGCAACCACTTTCTTATGAGGACTTTTGTATGTCAAGAGTTCGGTTCCACCACTTTCTTATGAGGACTTTTGTATGTTAAGAGTTCGGTTCCACCACTTTCTTATGAGGACTTTTGTATGTCAAGAGTTCGGTTCCACCACTTTCTTATGAAGACTACTGTATGTCAAGAGTTCGGTTTCACCACTTTCTTATGAGGACTACTGTATATTAAGAGGAATTAAAGTGAAGATTTTGAATAATCTAAAACTCTTTAAAAACCCGATTATTTGCCGGTTTCTCCTAAATATTTGATAGAAACCTGAATATGTGAATATTTTGCTAGAAACCTAGTGAGAACCACTTTTACTGCTTATATATATGGTGTCCCAAAAAAACATGGGAATTCAGTGACGAATTCGATGTCGTCATTTTAATGATTAGTATTGTAATACCTAATGTCAAGAAATATTATAATTTCGCGGTGTATAATAATTCGTCAATGAATTCGCATGTTTTTGGGACACCCTCTATATACAGAGAAGTATATATACATAATACAGGGTTACCCATAAAGGATGAGATTTAATGACGACGAAACTTCCTAATTTGGAAAACCTGCAGGTTAATTTTTTCTTTGGTCTTTAATAGGGTCTGTTGAAGATGTGCTAAATGATAAGGCAAACAATGCAAACAGTTATATATTTATAAATTATAACAAAAATAATACGAAATTCACTGTTTCAGGTGGAAATATTTAAAAACTTCCATGATTAGAGGTTGTGGGAATATTTCCCCCAAATTCTAAAAAAGCTGCAAGGAAGAAAATGGCTCCCAAGATTCAGAACGGTCGTCTCTGAAGTCTCATCCTTTGTGGGTAACCCTGTATATACAATAAAAATACTATATGCGTTATATATACTACACGCGGAAACCTAGATTTATTGCCGATTAATGTCAAGGAATAAAATTAGTCTGAAATTCAAATAGGTTTGTTAAACCATCCGTCATCTCCTAAAGCTCCGGGAACCTAATGCATATGCAGGGGTTCTAACCTCACAAACTATATTCTTGTCATGCCTGGATATAAACTTTTATATCTGTGTTAACAATTAACAATATGTCATTTATACAGGATAGGCGTACACTGCATAATTATTTAAACAATTGAAACAATTTTCTATTTACAGTGGGAGTCATAAGACTGTGGAATTGGCAGACGATTGTTAGATTTAAATTATGATTTCAAATAGTTCAGTGAACATGAATCACAGGAATTGTGTAGTGCTTAGTAAGTTGATTTTTAAGCTACCGATAAATTGATGCTTTCAACATATATACTTGCTTAAATATCGTCCTCCTCTAGTCCCTCTTAATATTAGCCTTGTCTTAGTTCAGGGGACATTAGGTCCTAAACTAACACTTGGCCCACTTCTAACACTCAGTGTTAGAAATGGGCAAAAATTAAACGATTGGGTTTTTGGGATCCCAGCCCATATCCAGAGTAAAGTCGATAGCAAAAACTATAACCAACATTTTATTAAACATGACGAGGACAACAATTCCCAATTTTAAACTTTTTTTTAAAATCAAAATTATAATAGGAGTTCTTTTTATATTAAAACTCTTGACCGTTTTCAAGACAATGTTAGGTTTTCAATTTTTTTTATCCTGAATTTGAAACATTGTCTCGTTTTCGAGACAAACCCCACTTCCCCGTTTTTGAGTATAATCCACAATTCAGAACAAAACTCACTTTCATAACGCACAAAATAAATCCTGAAAACAAAAATTATCTTATGAAGACTAAATAGCTTCTGAATTATTTCTAGAATCTAAGTTTCCACATTTTATCTGTTAAATTAGAAAATATCGATGATTTATTTTCAAGCATTTTAAACAAACAGTTTTCCGCATTTCTAGTCAAATTTATATTGTAAGAAAAAATGATGATTTTGATTTCTCAATGCTGTAATGATTTTTAAATTATAAAAGAACAGTTTGATTTTATTTTCTATTTTGTTCATATTTTAGCTTATCAAAAATCTTGTTTTGTTACATAAGTGCGTAAATGCTTAGAAATTGACATTGATATGAATTCCGGTAATTGTCTCAAAACCCGGATATGTTCCGAAAACGCGACATGAGCTGAAATCCGGTAATTGTTTCAAAATAGGGATATGTTCGAAAATGAAATCAAGAATCATCAAAAACTAATTCTCACACCTTATTATTAGTTTAAACTGACATTTATTGTTTCAATATATAGTTTTAGCCATTTTTTATAAATATATGGTGTAATTTTGTTCTACTCGTCTTGGATTTAAAGATATATACTCTTGAAAAAGATGTCTTTGCAGATTTGACCCATTTCTAACAATCATTGTTAGAAATGGGCCAAGTGTTAGTTTTGGAACTAATATCCCCTGAATTACAAGCGTTTCTCTAGAAAAAGGAAAAGTTAAAAATCCTATATCAGTCAAAGGTTTATGAAGAACCGCCGAGAATCGGGAAGTTCACTTGAAATACGATTACTTTTCCTTTAAGATACAGATTAAGATAAAGAAATGAACTACAAGTTTAATAAAAGTTACTGTTCTTCTTTTAGGAATTAATTATGAACTTGTCAGAAAAAATAAAAATTAATAAGTTTTATTACGCGGGTTTTCAAAAAATGTAAGTAAAGTTTTTAAGATCCTATTTAAATTATAATTAAGATTGTGTTTAAACTTTTAGATTTGGATAGCGTTGAAACTAAGTAATTTGTTCTTGAAAAATGTGAGTTCACTTTTCTGGAAGATTATGCATCAAGAGTAATTAAAATCTGGTTCATACATTATATACCATAGACCAGATTTATCACTAATAGTAGGATACTATATACTTTTAAACTATATGTTAAAAGTATAAGTCCCAGGGTTTTCTGCAGAACCTATCCTAGATCCACGTAGTAGGAAGATATCCTAGAGTATCCAGTAGTAGGAACGTATCCTAGAGTATCCAGTAGTAGGAACATGTCATAGAGTATCCAGTTGTAGGGACATATCCTAAAATATCTTGTAGTAGGAATCTATCCTAGAGTATCCAGTTGTAGGAACCTATCCTAGAGTATATTATAATAGGAACATATCCTAGAGTATCCAGTAGTAGGAACCTATCCTAGAGTATCCAGTTGTAGGAATCAATCCCTGATTATCCAGTACTAGGAACCTATCCTAGAGTATCCAGTTGTAGGAACCTATACTTGAGTATCCTGTAGTAGGAACATATCCTAGAATATCCAGTAGTAGGGACATATACTAGAGTATCCAGTAGTAGGAACATATCCTAGAGGATCCAGTAGAAGGAACATATCATAGAGTATCCAGTAGTAGGAACATATCATAGAGTATCCAGTAGTAGGAACGTATCCTAGAGTATCCAGTAGTATGAACATATCCTAGAGTATCCAGTTGTAGGGACATATCCTAAAATATCTTGTAGTAGGAATCTATCCTAGATTATCCAGTAGTAGGAACATATCCATGAGTATTCAGTAGTAGGAACATACCCTAGAGTATCCAGTAGCAGGAACATATCCTAGAGTATCCAGTAGTTGGAACATATCCTAGAGTATCCTGTAGTAGGAACCTATCCTAGAGTATCCAGTAGTAGGAACCTATCATAGAGTATCCTGTAGTAGGAACCTATCTTAGAGTATCCTGTAGTAGGAACCTATCTAGAGTATCCAGTAGTAGGACCTATTCTAGAGTATCCTGTGGTAGTAACAAATCCTAGGGCATCCATGGTAGTAGGAACCTATCCTAGAGTATCCTGTTGTAGGAGCCTATCAGAGCATCCTGTAGTAGGAACCTATCCTAGAGTATATTATAGTAGGAACCTATCCTAGAGTATCCTTTAGAAGAACCTACTCCGAGAATACCATGTGTTAGGAACCTACCAAAAGTCCTGGTCAGCTGAACTAAAGCTGCTCCGGGGTTCTGACCTTTAATTTAGGTTGAAATTCTCAGAACTTTTCCCCACAATCTAGTGAGGAGGAGGAGGAATGAAGCCAATATGCATTATGCATAATAATTGACGGAGCAAGGTTACTACCACTTTTTAATCTCGTTCCAAATTCCATCTACTTCAAATCTTGCGTTGGTTCACAAGAACTATCCACATTCTTGTCCATTTCACAATTATTGAGTTATCTGAGATCTGAAACTAAAGTTCTTGAAAACTAGTTTTTTATTCTCTAATCTTCTTCAGTCTCCCACAAACTTGTTTTTGTGTCACGTAAACCTTCCCTTGTTCCCAAATATTTGCTTTCATTAAAATAAATGAGGAAATGAAAATGAATCAGTTCTTTTACTTTTAGTATTTTCTGTTTCTTGACTTACTTAGCCTTTTGTTCCTTCACTTATTTTAGCCTTTCTGTTTCTAAAATTAATTTAGCCTTTTTCCTGTTTTTTATTAACGTTTTCTGTTTCTGGACTTACCTTTTTCTGTTTTTTTTTTTACTTACTTTAATATTTTTTTCATGACCTACTTCAAAATTCAACCTTTTGTTTCTAGACTTATTTTAAACATTCTGTTTCATGGTTTACTTTAAACATTTCTGTTTCTTGGGTTACTTTAGTATTTTCTGTTTCTTGGCGTACTTTTGCTTCTGAATATACTTAAAACCAAATAGATTTAGTACAATAGATGGCAACGTAGAATTTGTAACTCTCAGTACAGTTGTATTCTGTCGTCACAAGTGTCAATTCAGTTTTTGTGTCCGACAAAATCATCAATAATAGTGATAATTTTAGAATAAAGTGCTTTTCTTACAGTAAATTAAGTGCAATTTTATGTGTTCTTTAATTTCTGTTTTTACACTTTTTTTATTTAATCTTGGAAAACATGTCAACTAATTTGAGAAAATTTCGTTTTCCTTGATATATTTGACACTTGTGACGTAGTGTATAATTGGTTAATTTATCTGTTGCCACCATTGTTCTTGATAATCTATTTGCTTAAAACTATTCTGTGTCTAATTTCCTTTAAACTTCTCTGATACTTTACTAACTTAAGCTTTTTTTCTTAGCTTACTTTAAACTTTTCTGTTTCTTAGCTTACTTTAGTTTTTTTCTGTTTCTTGGCGTACTTTAACCATTTTTGCTTCTGCATATACTTAAAACTATTCTGTTTCTAATTTCCTTTAAACTTCTTTGATCCTTTACTTTCTTTAACTTTTTTGTTTCTTAGCTTACTTTAAACTTTTATGTTGCTTAGTTTATATACTTAGGTTTTTTCTAGAATTTTTAAAACTTTTTCTGTTTCTTAATATACTTTAATCAAACTTACATGATTTCAAACTTCTGTAAATTTGAAA
Organism: Eurytemora carolleeae; assembly: GCF_000591075.1. Classification (NCBI taxonomy): domain Eukaryota; kingdom Metazoa; phylum Arthropoda; class Copepoda; order Calanoida; family Temoridae; genus Eurytemora; species Eurytemora carolleeae. The sequence goes on along the minus strand of NW_019396122.1, from coordinate 332,220 downwards.
TTGACATTTTTGAACTCTTTTGAGATGGAAGAATTCCAAGATGGATTTGATATTGAGTGAACCCTGACATGTGTAGCGTGTATCCCGATTTATCGTCTATGATTAGGAATCCAGGAACATTGGTCATCTTGACATATACGAACCTCAGGCTAGGACTTAATACGAGTTTCTCCGACTGTTTAAAATGTTGAGAAAACTGACCAAACCTCCCATCTCCGAACGTTTAATGTGTCAGAATTATATCCGCCCCCGGCTCTCCAGGTCTAGGGAAGAATATAGAGAACTAAAGTATGTTGATGAGATTCCCTCCAGATATGGTTTCAAGTATACTTGGTTTAATTCACTAGACCAGACAAGGATATAGTATTATCATCATTATTGATATAATTCACAGTTACACAAAATGTCCGAACGTGAGAAATGTTCCATTAAACTTTAATGGAAAATGAAAATCCACAGAGTAGACTATATTACTAGAGCAATACACCATAGAGCACTGCTCTAAGTCCACAGAGTAGGCTATATTACTAGAGCAATACACTGCTCTAAATCCACCGAGTAGACTTTATTACTAGAGCAATACACCATAGAGCACTGCTCTAAATCCACCGAGTAGGTTATATTACTAGAGCAATACACCATAGAGCACTGCTCTAAATCCACAGAGTAGACTATATTATATTTTGAGGTGCATGTACTAAACAATTTCTTCTTGGTCATGAAATATCTAATCTTTACTTTAACTTGACACACAGCATACAGGGAAGAACTAATTGCTCCTCTGCATGAAAACTAAATGTAAACCATAAAATCCTTAAATTAATTTTAATATTCCTCTCAAATTATTTCTACCATTTTGTTTTTAAAATCAAAAATTAAATTCCTAGAATATTTCTTAAAATTCTACAAAGCTTAACTTTACATCTTTTAATCTGTTAATTGTTAAAGCTATAAATCTCAGATTTAAAATGGTATTTAAAATATTTGTCAGCTGATTACATTTACAATTCTTAAGATCCTCTGACTGGAACTAAGTGGAAAAATATCAAAAAATATTATAAGAAACAATTCCTGAATATTGACAGTGGAAGGCTGTTAAATTGAATGGCCAACCAAAGAAACTTTGATTTGAAATATCAAAGGTTTACACCATCAGGTTGCAAAGATGTAGGAATTGAAAACAAGAGTTTTCGAGAAAAAAAATAACTTTCTGAAAAATATTCCTGAACTAAATCCGGATTTAGTTTGTACAGATTGGAAATGAAATGAATTCTATATACCTGTTGACTAATATTATCATGTCTAAAAAAACGTTTACAAAAGGGGGCATTAGACATAATTTTCATTTTTTATCATTATCATAAATTTTATTCATTCTTTAAAATATGTAATTGTTTTCCCATGGCAGGACATCTTTTGTTAATAGAAAATTTCTTTATGTTAACAATTTACAGAAAATATTTAAAGTTTCTCTAAAATATCAGCGGTGTGGGAATATTATTGATCATCCAGCATAACAAAATTCCGGTTGCTTTTATAAAATGTCCCAAGGACGCCCCAACCCCTCTAAAAATTAGCAACCTTCCGTGACTATCTATCTCTCTTCACCTAACCTAACATGGAAAGGGGGGTGGGCCCGGGGGTCCTGAATTCACGTACTAATTAAAACCCAAAATTCCTCCTCCTTTATGTTTTCTACATGTAAATTCTGAATCCAGACAATGTTTTCATTCCTCTGAACTATTGTAAAAACTTGTATATTGTTGACAAGCGTAGCGAATTGGTGGGAGGGGTCAACAATAAAAATGTTTAATTTAAAGGATTTACCACGCAATCTAATCATAGAGAATAGAATATATAGAGAGGAATTAAAAGAATCTCTCGGTATTAATTTTTTCAGTCCCTTTCAGCCTGAAAGGGAGTTCAAAGTGTACAAATCATGTAAATGTTCACAAATTATATGCAGTAGAGTACATTAATACAGTATGTTCCCTAGACTATCCATTTCAATTTCGAATTTTTTAAACTGTTAAATAAACTTTATAATGAATTAGGTGAATAAAAACATCATTTGATTTATAGTTATAACGTAAAATCATCGTTTGTAAAGTGAAAGGCATAGAGTCTATGTGAAATGATCATTGGTCAATTATGAAACCAGGGCCCAGGGCCCAACAGGTTATATAGCATAAATATGTGAAGTACACCTGCAGTATGGAAACATTACAACAAAATGGCCGTTTTACACTTTTTTACAGTAAATTCCTCTCTATATATTCTATTCTCTATGAATCTAATACAGATAGGTTGATAACGTTATACAACTAACAATTCAAAATGGAGGATTTTTAATCAATAAAATATTTACAAAGAGATCAATTTCCACGGATCTTTGAAAATCAACGAACATCACTTTTTGCGCAATTATTTTTAAACAAAAATAATCTCGCAACCTCTTGTCCTCCTGTGTCTATAATGGTTATTCTTATTGGTTACATATACCTTGAATTCACACAGAAATTTAATTAAAAATTCGAAACAATGCCCTGCTAGGCAGCCAGGGGTGCAATTTATAAAATTAATTTTCAAATTATACCCATATGTTTTTCTGTCATGTCTGTCTAGTTTTCATGAAACTATTTTAAGGTAAAAAACTGACCGGTTTACGGTTTAAAAAATATTGCTCAAGATGGGATGGAAAACTAATTGTAAGCGAGGCTTTAACCTGATCTATATTCTGTAAAGAGAAGGATTATATGTGCTGGTAAACATACCCTGAGCAGTTTATTGGGTTCTTAACCTGAAAACTGCACATGGAACTATACGATTCCAGTTCGTTTATAGTTTGCATCTTTTCATGCATTCAAAATACATCAGGTTTTCACAATACACCAGCTGGCATTGCTTAAAGGATTGTTCTTTTAACATTAAGTGGCCCTTTAATGAAAGAGTGTCATAAACAAATCACAACAGTGCACTTTAAACCTTTATATCAAAAGCCACGGACTTTAAATAGTTATTTTCCCCGGTATAAAACCCGCTACCACAAATGGTAACTTCATAAAAAAAACTTTAAAACATTTCAATCAATATTTCTTCGTTAAAGACTTCCGAAATTTTCAACAACAAATCATATGGGTTCCTTTGCTCAAGGTTCGGACGAGTTGCGTGCATAGATTTCTTCTCCTGGTCTAGTAGGAGCAAGGAGTAGGAAGGATCGGAGAAGCACAACAATATGATCTTTATTCGGATCACGAAATCTGAAAACTCAACTCAACCTAACCAGAATTGTAAACTGCTAAGACAATAGCAATTAATTGTGCCATGCGAGGGAAAAACTTTGCAATACATTTGATCCCTAATTTCTTTACTTTATAAATACATAATTAAATTATTATCTGTTGCCCTTCATTGTAATTTAACACGATAAAGCCCATAAATTGCAAAGGAATTGAGTCTTTGCAACAAACTCTGATTTTCTAATCCCTATATCTTTAGATTCCAATGTCGTAGACCTTAGATATTTCAAACTATGAGTTCTATTAGATCAGATAATATAAGTTTGAAATATTAAAGGTTTACAACATTGGGTTTCAAAGATATAGGGATTAAAAAATCAGAGTTTGTGGCAAAGAATCAACTCCTTTCCAGTTTAAAATATAGTCTAGCTGTATTCTTAAATACACAAAGCTCGCTGCACCGGGCACCCTGATTTTATAACCTACAAAATACTACAACTACAACATACTACAACTACAACATACTACAAATACAACATACCACAACTACAACATACTTCAACTACAACATAATACAACTACAACATACTACAAATACAACGTTATACTACAACAACAACCTACTACAATTACAACATACTTCAACTACAACTACAACATACTACATCTACAACTAACTACTACTACAACATACTGCAACTACAAAATACTACTACTACAACATACTGCAACTACAACATACTACTACTACAACATACCACAACTACAACATACTACTACTACAACATACTGCAACTAGAACATTATACAAGAACTACATCATACTACAACTGCAACCTACTACTACTACAATATACTACAACTACAACATACCACAACTACATCATACTATAACTACAACATACTACAACTACAACATGTTACAACTGAAACGTATACTATGTATTCAAGTACAGTATACTACAACTACAGCATAATACAGTTACAACATAATACAACTACAACATACTACAACTGAAACATATACTATGTATACAAGTCAGTATACTGCAACTACAGCATAATACAGTTACAACATAATACAATTACAACATAATACAATTATAACATACTACAACATACTTCAGCCACAACATACTACAACTACAACATATTACAACTACATCATACTACAAACACAACATACTACAACTGCAACATATTATACTGCATGAAATGATAATTAAGTAACCTGGACTTAAATGCTGTGAAATATTTTCTTCTTTATATATTCCTAGTACTTATGGTTTGTGAAACTTCAGTACGCACACCTGCTCTGGTACCCCCTTGAGCACAGAAACCTGGTCCAGATGCCCCTGATTAATCCTCGCGTCTCTAGCTGAGTAGTTCTTGAATGGTCACCCATCTTCTTAAGTGTTGATATAAATCTCCATTTGAGACTCGAGATTGTAAATCCGGAGTTTTTGCTCCGTAGTTATCTCTCAACCAGGAACCTATCAATTATGTGTTCTCTGTTTAAAATGTGGATCAGGACGGATACTTTGGTATTCAGGAGGTGGAGGGAGGAGGAATAATTCAAGGACGGTTCGGACGGATAATTGAAGTCTGAGTATGTCAATTATTGACTCTAGGTCCACACTGATTACTTTATTATAATAGAGACTAACCTTCCTGAATCTAACCTATAGTTTCATTATTTTCCAGTTTATCCATAGTAAGACTTTAGTATATATACAGTATAGAATTAGAGAACAGAGAAGATTGCTCGTTTTCTCAATTTTTCTTTTTGGGTTAATTTCATAGGGATCGAACCCCATCCTGTAATGTTGTCAATTTGTTTCATCTATATATTTGTTTTATTTTTTTTAATATGTGACTTTAAATCTGAATCTGATCAGAGCTGTCATCATGGTTCTTTAAAGTGTCCGAATTCACTTTAATTGATCATCAAGGTTTTCGTCTTTACTGTTGGTCCATGGGTCATTAAGCCTTAATGTTGTAATTGCCGAGATTACCAGAGAACGACAGAGAGCAACCTTGAGCGTGTTCTCGACAAGATGAAGACACGGCTCCAGGAGCATGACGGATACTGGAGGGTTTCTTCAGCACGGATCCCAGAGCTACTCGTCCGTCCCGTGATCAGGTTTCAATATCACTTTAGAGATGATGAATCCTGTGAAAGGGAGAAGGGCAGAGGGGCGATTATCCAGGAGAAGGGGGGTGAGTGAACAATATTGAGATAATTCACAGGACGCTTTAAGGGCTGTAACAAGCAAAGATTGATTAGGTTTGATTAGATTAGATTCTGAGAAAATCCTGCGTAGTTAGGACGGAGAACATTTCTTTTCCCACTATAAATATTTTAACTATAAAGTTCATTTAATTTTCACATAATGAGAATAAGTTTTGAGAATTTAGATTTTTCTACATTTTTTCAAAATCCCAAAAAAAGAGTTATAGATAGTAAATCCTTAAATTAATAGCACAGACAGAATGATAAAAGATCTATGGAAGGTAAACTTATCGATAAAATAAATCCAGAACTCAACTAACTAATGTTTCTAATGATAATAAAATCATAGAATGATTTTCAAGATCTGATAAGATCGGATAAATAATCAGGCCAAGTGTGAAAACACCCAAATATAAAATATTTTTAACGTTGAAGGTTTATGTTACTCTCAATCTTTATCCAATTCATGAGTATCATGATTATTCATAGTATCAAGGTATAGGAGCAAAGAAACAGGGGTAAAACTAGGATACAAAACACAAGAATACAGAATATTTAATGCAGGATTACAGAGTACAGATATACAAATACAGAGTACAGTGATACAGAATACAGGAATACAGAGCCCAAAACTTAAGACAGGTATCATTAGGAAAACCAGTTTTGAAACAAGGGTTTCTTAAATGGGGTTAGGCAGTTTTGTGGATATTAATATTTTTGTTATGAAATTTTATTTTATTTAGTTTCTTCATATTTTCCATTTTTTAGAACCTCTTAAATCAAAATCTACACAAATTATGAGACCTCAAAAAGGAAACTTGGGAGTTTTGTTCAACAATACTCTTTTAAATTTCGGGCTCAGGGATACAGAATACAGTGAGTACAGGGATACAGAGTACAGGAAAACAGAATACAGAGTACAGGGATACGGAATACAGAGTAGAGGGATACAGAATACAGAGTACAGGGATACAGAATACAGAGTAGAGGGATACATAATACAGAGTACAGGATTACGGAATGCATGGATACAAAACACTCGTATTCAGATTACAGGGTACAGGGATACAAAACACAGAGTACAATGATACAGATTGCAGGGCTACAGAATACACATTAATACAGATAAAAGGGATGCATAAAAAATGAAGAAACAAGGAAAGGATAGAATATCTTGTCTTTATTAAACTTCTCTAATGTTGCAAGTTTTATTAAACTTCTCTAGTGTTGCAAGTTTTATTAAACTTCTCTAGTGTTGCAAGTTTTATTAATCTTCTGTAGTGTTGCAAGTTGCTAGAAAACAGAAATCAGTTTCTTTGTTTGGTTTGAAGAGAGAAGAGAGGGAAAGTATTGAAAGTATTCTCCTTCACCGGTTTCTAAACCTTGGTTTAATTCTCCGGGTCCTGTTCAACCGATAATTCTACGGTTTAACTGGATTGATGAACTAACTGACATTGAACCTGGGAATTTGCTGGTGTAACGTTTCTTCTTCATTTCTCCTCTTACTAGTCAGAACAGTCAGAACCAAAACATTAAAGGGCTAATATTGGCTACAATTATCTTTTAAAGACTTTAATTTTGTTAATCTGTACTGAAATATAAATTATAAGTAAAAAATGTAATCGAATTTTACTCTCAACTATCAAACATGAATTCCCATATCTCCATGATTTTTTGATTTTTTGATTTTTTATATTTATATAGTTTTTTTAATTTCCAATAGTGAAAGAACTACAAGTGATGAGTTAGAATTTAATACTCGTTGAACTACTTTTCACTTTTTCTTTAAAAAATCCTACCTCTGATAACTAATTTGAAACCTAAATAAGCAAGAATGAAAGACCCTCCTTCATTGACCAACAAGTTTAACACAGTTGAACCCCTTTAACTTAAAATCAAAAGTTCCAAGCTTCAGCTAATGAATAAAAAAATTATTTAATCTGTGACAATTGAGGTTTAGATATTCTCACGCAGATTAAAAGATTACGCTGCGTGTCTAATGATAGTCTTAAATATATTTGAATACCTGCGGCTGTTAAACCCATCACTGAATAATTACAGGCACAGGACACCAATATTAATCATCGTATTGGAATATATTAATAATTAATATAAATAAGACTCATGATGACCTTGATTCAGTTTATGAGCTAGTGCCTAGCTATCTGCAAAATTGTATAAACAATATCAAACGATCCGAGGTCGGAATTAATGAATAGCAAGAACTAGAGTTTAACTAGGTTTGGAATATTTAACTTCTTTTCTAATGCACTCTGCAATACAGAGGTAGAAAGATATTCTTTTACACCATGTAAATATTATTTCCAAGTTTTACTACTTTTAAGCTTTCTTTTAAGCTCATGCATTAAAACGTGAAAGCTCTTTTACATTTCATAAAACCTTGCAGTTAATCGTGTATTTTCTAAATCCTCTAGCTTTCTTAATTAAAGCAATGTCAAATATTTAAATATTTAGACCAATACGTTCAGTTCTCAAATTAAAAAAATAAACTATCTCTACATGATACCATGAATACTATTAACCCGTATCTCTGAGGTTTACCATATATTGGAACCATGTTTATCTGAACCCTATCATCTGTGATTTATAAAATATATTATCCTGCTGTTCTAAACCGCACTTACTCAGCCTGCGGTAACATACACGCATAAAACAAAACATTTATAAACCAATATGGTCCTTTAAATCCTGACTGAAGATCTTTAATATAGGATGAAATATAGATCTAGAACAGAGACAGACAAAAAGTGCATTGATTAGTTTTATGCTGCGCAAATGTTTCAACGCAGAAATCTCGAAGACACCATATGCATTCAATACTGAAAATGACAAATTCTGACCAATATTTGATTGATCTTTGACAATTGATCCTACCCTGAGAGTCCCAAACCTCTCCCTCTACCCGGAGCGGGGAAGGAAGAATAAAACGGAATAAATTTCTTCTGTCCGAACCCTGTAGGATATCTCCCCCCAGGCCTATCTCATCATGACATTTACCGTCCCGATATCTATTGTTTAGAAGCTGGAGATATGTCAAGTAGTATTCCAGGATCGTTTTGTGTTCTTATAGAAATTTTATATATTCATTTTACTCACCTAACTGCACTGTAAAATACCTAACTGGGTAGAGTATTGTATAGTCATCACGATAAGTTTACAACGCACTTGAATTTTCATGAAGTTTACAAAAGCCCTATTTTGTATCTTCCTTGTTTAACTTTTGGGATAATTCCTGCCGATACCATCTTTATGCCAAGTAAAACCTAAAGGGACCCTCCATCTAAAAAGTGTTAAATGTCTGATTCACAGTGGTACCCTTTAAATATTTACCTGAGAACAATATAGAAACATCGTTTTTTTCTTGAATAGAAATAAATTATATCTATTTACTTACTCGTCTCTGCTGCAGAAATCGTAAGTCACTAAAAACTGCGATTTAAAGTTTTACAATTTTTTACAGAAAACAAGGATTTCTCCATCATTTTCTAAAAGAAAGATTTAAAATGTTCTACTGTGAAAATTAAAAGCACTTAAATCACTGAAAGCTGATTCACACAGTTCCCAAGCCCATTATGAGGAAGATATCATCGTTTTTCAGCCTGAAAAGAAGAATTCTATAAATTTCCTTTCTTGTTTCCGCTGCATAAATCCGCAATGCACTTTTGAAGATAACCGAAATTAAATATAATCGATTTTTAGATGGATAAACAATGATAACTTCATTTAAGTGACACCTAAACGTTTCATTAGAAAAATTAAAATTAAACTAATATTACAAAATTAAAGAAAAATGTAAATAAATCAAAAACCTTTTTACGAAAAAGCTTATTATACAAAAGATTTAAAACTATTTTAGATTTTATGACTATTTAACTTTATAACTGTTTACTATCTGCAAAATTTTCGCGGTATCACTTATTGTACCAAAGTATGCAAACAGTAAAAACTAATTTATATCGTATATAGATTGAAGTATTGTGGCTCTAAGCTTTGATTAAAACCAGGATAATTTATCTACATGTTTCATTCATTATCGATTAGCTGAGTGACCTAGAGCTATTTACTCGGTGTAAAACCTCTTGATGGAACTGCAATCTCAGTTTATTAAATCTTAAACTAGAAGACCGGGACGGACGGGTTGGTTTTATCTCCAAGGTTTGGAGCAGGTTTTTGCTCCGAGTTAAAGTGGAATAAACTATGTAGGCTGGTGCAGAAGATAAAACTTGAAGAAGAACTTGAAAAGTAGAAGAAGAACAAGGACAAGGAGAATATCTGGGAGAACCTGCAGGGGGGGGGGGGGAGAGAAGAAAAATACAATTAAATTAAGGATAAAAAGTCTTTGCCCAAAACTCAAATTTTCAAATCCCGATCATGGTGGAAACCTTTGATATTTCAAACTTAAAATTGATCCAATAGAATTCATAGTTTGACCTATCTAAGATCTACGACATTGGGTTGCAGATTAGAAAATCAGAGTTTGTGGCAACGTCTCAAACCTTTAATCTGAAAAGCTGAACACAATTGAACAGGGCACATACATACACATTCAATTAGGAAATCTTAATGTTAACGAAGAGAAAGTTATAGGATACAATAAGAACAAGAAGATATAGAATATAAATTACCCTAAAACTTTACTTTGCTTGTCTGTTTGTGTCTGATAAACGTCAAAACGACTGAACCGATCTGTCCCAAATTTTGTGTGGGACTTCACATGTCCCCAGGGAAGGTTCAAAGATGATCAAAATTTAAAAAAATTGCCTATTTAATTTTTTTCTTTTATTTATTTAGAAATCTGCATACTATTATAACAAAGATAGGATATTGGAGATATACGAATAAAACTGGGATATAAATTTGTCGGAGACCTGGATATAGCTGGAGCAGAGACATTCTTGATAATTAGGAAAACTGGAAACAGATATAAGAAAGAAATATAGAAGACCATTTAATCAGTAAAAATAAGATGGATACAATGAATCCAGAGATAAAAACTTTAGAATGGTGGATATCGAGATTAATGCTTAGACTCCTGGTTTTACTAAACCCGAGATTATGTTAGAACGCATCAGATATCCAAAAAAGAAGTTTAAAATTCAACTAATCAGCGTGTCAAGTTTAAATGCGCTCTTAATTTTTAAAAAACCGGTTTTTACTTTTAGCGCATTTCTGGTAATGATGTTGTCATATCAATTGAACTAATTTGATCGATTGAACGAATGTAAGTTTTGGATTAATGTTTATTAAGACTAACGTTCAAAATGACTATAGTCCTCAAATTTGATCAAATTTGTTGTTTAATAATTTCATATTAACATGACTAAATTTATATTTGTTTGAATGCTCTATAAAGCCGCTTGTTAACAGCTGACTTTAGTTGAATCGGATATTAGTCCAATCGATATAGCATCCTATCTGTAATTGTTATCGAAAAAGACTTTTCTATACAGTAAGGATATCCAAAAAGCGAGGATTAACAAGAAAATCAAAAGTGCGTCCATTGGATACTCAGATCAAGTAATCAGGATTAAGGATATCTCATTCTAAAGTTTTCAGCTTAGGATAACTATAGGATACAAACTTATCAAGGGAAACTAGGGAAAAATGGAAAGTAAAAAGGAATAGAGTTTTTTCCACTAACTAATCTTCTAATCGTTAAATCTTTGCATTACAAAGTTGTTAACCTTTCATATTTCAAACTATAAATTTTGTTAGATCAATTAGTTTAAATTTGAAATATCAAAGGTTTACTCCTTCCGGTTGCAAGAATATAGGGAATATAATATTTGAGTTTGGGCAAAATCTCAATTCCTTTCAAGATGATTATTGGATCAGGATAATGGGGTTAAATAGGTTACCAAGAACTAGGATTCAAGAAGATTGTTCTAATCTAAGATTAGTAGAAGAATAGAGAAAAATGTGTAAAAAGTCTGAGTATGTCTATGAGCCCCCTCCTAAGCTTCCTAATTGCAAAAAGTATGATGCAAGACCCAGATTATGAGTACGAAGAGTTAGTGGGCACTTCTCTTCTCTTTAATGGGGTCAACTACCCATACTGGGAGCTAGACTAGGAGACGGATACACACAAACCTCCCAGTTCTAAACCAGAACATGATAAATATCATTCCACCAGAACTAGATATAGGAGAGGAGAAGATGTTTCTAAACCAGAACATAATAAATATCAGTAAACCGGGACTAGATCTAGGAGAGGAGAAGATGGTTCCAAACCAGAACATGATAAATATCATTCCACCAGGACTAGATCTAGGAGAGGAGAAGATGGTTCTAAACCAGAACATGATTAATATCATTTCACCAGAACTAGATCTAGGAGAGGAGAAGATGGTTCCAAACTAGAACATGATAAATATCATTACAACAGGACTAGATCTAGGAGAGGAGATGATGGTTCCAAACTAGAACATGATAAATATTATTACAACAGGACTATATATAGGGGAGTAAAAGATGGTTTTATTATCAGCTGATCACTAAAAATAAGAAGTCCAATAAACTTAGGAATTTAGTAAACTGGTTTCTCAATTAATGAGCTTTCTAATGTGAGTTTGGGCTGGTTCTCTTAAAAATCCCTGTTATTCAGATCAATGAGATTTAAGAACCCAGTCAATTCTATTAACATGTTTAATATTGCTGATTAACATGTAAATTGTTGTGAACATGTATTATATTTGTTGAAAATATATATAATATTTCTGATACACGTTGACTGAACAATAAACATATATAATTTTTCTGATGAACTAGGTAACTGAACAATGAACATTATGCATAACATTTCTGATGAACAGTAACTGAACCATAAACATATATAACATTTCTGATGAACAGTAACTGAACCATGAACATGTGAAACATTTCTGATGAACATTAATTGAACAATGAACATGTATAATATTTCTGATGAACAGTAACTGAACAATGAACATGTATATAGTTCTAACTATGTATTTAAACTACTGTTCGGTAGCAGTAGGATATCTACTTGGAATGGGTTCTACTGCAAAGAATAACAATTATATCTGTCAATAAGACTCAGTGGGCCGCAAAATACAGTCCATGGAATGATTTAAGTCCTTGCACCAACCCACGGTAAACTAATCAAAGCTTAATATATCCGGATTGATAAGATTACTGACGGTTGTAATCATTCCAAGAGAAAACTTCAAAAAATAACTAATTTATTTAAGTACATTTTCGCGATTGAACTTTCTCAAAAAAAATTTCTCAATTTTGAAATTAATGATAGGTTAGTTATATTAGGTTTGCATACTTCTAGGCCGTGCGTTTCGGCAGAAAGTAGAATGCTTTTTAAGGGTCAAGGAGTTGTTGGAAAGTGCCATTCGGGAAAGAATCATTTGAAACTGTACTTGGGAACTTGCATTTGGTAAAAATGTATTTTAACCATTTTTTGTTCATTTAGTTGCTAACCCATCGGAGCTCACATAGATCCAGACTGCAATAAAAAGTTTTTAAAAACTGGGTTGACTTTAAAGTGTCGCAACACCTTGGCATTTGATTATGCCTCATTAATTCCCAAATACTGTTTCGTGGCCCCGGACATGTTCATTACAGAACTATATACAACTTGCTTCAGTTTAAGTGATTGGCATTGATTATTATGGTGAGCGCGCGGTGCATTAAATATAATTATTTATTTTTAGGATTGGTCCCAAAAGTTGATAAAGGATTGAAAATAGATGAATGAGGGGTAGGGGTGATGTATATAAACATATTTGGAGATTGACTAACTGCAAAGGGTGAGCAAGGTTCAGGTTCTCCATTTTCTCCGGATAATTGGATACACTAGGAGAAGATTTAAGAATATTCGGTCTAGATTTAAAGAAACCTAACACCAACCAAATACCAAGGTTGTAATGCAAGGAAAGTTAATTGCAGTTGCCTATACTCTGCGTACATATTGAAACCAGTTCTCTCTGGGCGGAATTTGTAAACAAGAATAGATGCATCAGTGTTCGTTTAGTATCCGAGGAGGTTAAAAGCATGAGATTTTGATAATTCACAGAATAGTTTCCTATGACCAGAATATTTTATTGATTTTTTATGTGAAAGATGGATTCCATGTCAGGCTTCGACATCCGTCTTATTTTTACATTACCGCCCAGAGACACTGCAGTACAAAAGATGCGTACACCTTTGAAATAACTTTCCTTGAATTACAACCTTGCCAGATACTACATATTAGTGAATGTCTTTTTTTTCCTTTGGTTCTTTGGGTTTTATAACATGGAAAACAAATCTAATGTTAAATTTTAACTTAAAGCTAAATCCCAAAAAGATTTTGATTTTTGATTTTCTTGATTGTGGAATAAATTAAAATCAAAATCGGGCTGAATTTCAGCAGGTTGGAATTTTTACTGCACAATGACTGTGCTGAAATGTTTGCTGCAGTGACTATTAATCACTGTTGGTATTTCTTTAATGTTGTAAATATCGTAGTTAATTTTATATAGTTCAAAATTCCTCTTCTGGTTTTATTCAATTCAGGAAATGGATCAGAGATTTTAAACAATATCGGATACAGATATAGAGGAACACAACTAAATCAACACTGAACAGGGAACAAGAACTTCTGATGAATAATACAGAATATGAACAAAGGATATATATTGATACAGAATATGCACAAAGAATATATCCGGGTGAACATGAACAAGAATATATATAAACTATGGATATAGAACATGAATAAAAATATGGATACAGAATCAGAACTAAGAATGCGTATATGGATACAGAACCTAAGAATGTATATATGAATACAGAACATAACCTAATAATGTATATATGGACACAGAACGTAACCTAAGTTTGCATATATCGATAAAGAACCTAACCTAAGGATGTATATATATGGATACAAAGCATAACCTAAGAATGTATATATGGACACAGAACGTAACCTAAGGTTGCATATATGTATACAGAACCTAACCTAAGGATGTATATATATGGATACAAAACATAACCTAAGAATGTATATATGGATACAGAACGTAACCTAAGTTTGTATATATGGATACAGAACCTAACCTAAGGATGAATATATGGATACAGAACAAAACCTAAGAATGTATATATGGATACAGAAACTAACCTAACCTAAGGATGTATATATATGGAAACAGAATATAACCTAAGAATGTATAAATGGATACACAGCATAACCTATAAAGCATTTATGGATAAAGCCTAAACTAAAAATGCATATTTGGATACAGAACCTAACCTAGGAATGAATATATGGATACAGAACCTAATCTAAGAATGTCCACTTGGATACAGAATCTAACCTAAGATGCATATATGGATACAAATCCCGGAGTAAAGATGCACAAATGGATAAAGACCTATTATCAGAATATACTGGTAATAAATCTATATTGCTCGAGTATAAACCCAGTATAAGATTATACTGCTGATTAAGCAATTAAATAAAACTGATTTCAATCCCCAGGTTTGGTCTGCACTCCAGCTCTACCTCCTGAAGAGAACTGTAATGGAACCTAGACCAGACTCTAGACTTTTATACATTTATACTATATAGTAAACATATCTTTACACCAGGATAAACCACGATTCTAATAATGCACTTGAGCAGGCAGAGTTTACTGGTTTAGTATCAGATTATGAAAGAAATCTTCCATTGATTTACTTTGACTTTTTTCTAGTTCTTTTATATCAAATGATTTATTACTTTATAAATACTCCATTTAAAGAGTTACATGTCTGATTTACAACAGTACCTTTAAACTCTTATCTGAGTAATAATGAGGCAGATATCGTCGTTATTAATCTTAAAGAAATAATTTTCTGCTTCAAATAGTCGATATCCATTTTTCTCATCCTTTCTTAAGGTTTTTTTTACTTAAATACCACAAATATCTGTGATTCTATAAAAACTTGACCGTTAGTGAATATTTAAGAGAAAACTTACCAAAATACGACCGTTATAAAACGACCGTTATAAAACGACCGTCATAAAGCAACCGTTATAAAACTACCGTTATAAAACGATCGTTTTTGGATCTTTCTTCTTAAAGGGTTACAGTTTATCATGGTGTGAGGAAAGTATTAAAAACATTAATTTTGAAATTTCTTAAACTTTTCAGACAATCGGGAAAAGTTTTTAAAATCCGAAAGTCTTTTTTTTAAAACAAAGCAAGCTATTGCACATGGCACATAATATTTCCCGTTGTAGGGTGATTAAGTGACTTTATCACCCTACAACAGGGCGAAAAAGTAACTTTTTTACCCTGCTATTAAAATTTCAAAGTTTATACCTAATTTGTCCCATTGAAGGGTGATAAAGTTACTTAATCACCCTACAACAACTTTATCGACCTGCTTTTAAATGATTTGAGTAAAACTGAATAAAACTATATGTTATTGAAATGGGTATCATGCGTGCGAAAACGTTTTTGTTGTGATTTTTAATTTTTCTAGTTTGTTTTCGATCAAAATAAAAATCCCGGCAAAAACTTTTTCGCATTTAATAATACCCATTACAATGACATAAATAGATTTTTTGGCTTGTTTCACACTTCTGCATTTTATCAAAAAAAACTGGACTTCAGATTTTCTGTTTATATTTCAAAAGTTAAAATTCTTATACATTTCGGGCCTTATCTCCCCCCCCCCGTTCCTTCTACATTAAACCCTCATTTTGAGACATTCCGGACTTACAATTTTGGGTTGAGATCTATGTTCTCCGCTCTGCAGGATATCCTACACACTTGAGAGTAATATCTATTTTAATGTCTTAATGTTCCTGAATTCATTTTCCATATTTCTAATGCAAATACCGGAACCTTTTTACGTCTAGACACATAAATTTTATCCTTGCAGTCTCAGGATTCGAAATTTTTTCCGAGGTCAAGATGTTGAATGTCTAAGCTGTCCTGCAGTCTAGACACCTTTATAGGTTATAGGGGTTTATTGGAAACCCTTCCTCGATACTCCTCACATAGATTTATATCCAGCAATTACAGGAAATTCAAGGGAGGGAGGGGGGGAGGGGATTGAACCAAGTATAATATAAATGTGAATCTTCTAGAAGAACATAAAACCCCAGTTAAGAAATACTTCGAATTATTCAACCTAAATTTTACTTGCACATATTTTCATTAAAGGGAATGTAAAGGAAAAATGAAAGGGGGTATAGGATGAAGCCTGAGACATCTATCTGATGGTTCTGTCTCGAGAAATTGATATAAAACTGTGTCACAGTTATACGAAAATTCATATACATGCAGTTTCGTATAAAAGTTGTAGTATTAAACAGATCATATTCCACAAATACGAAACCAATCTCAGGTTTTCTCCTGTTATAATCATTTAATTTTTTTTATTTTGCATTTTTAATAGATATAATTAATAATATTAATACATATAGTCCGTATAGTCTGATTACTTCAATCAATGGCAGTGCAGTATACTGGTCACGTAATTTTCGCCTGTATTACATGACCAGTATACTGCACTCTCATTGGCGGAAATTTTTGTGACGTAATACGAACTTTTAAATAATATCATCAATTATATCTATTAAAAATGCAAAATAAAAATTAAAAAATGATAATGGGAGCAAACCTGAGATTCTCGGGTTTCTGTGGGATATAATCGTTTTCAGATTGTTTGCGTATTTGCTAAATATGATCTGTTTAAACCTACTACTTTTATACAAAATTTCATATATGTATATAGATTTTCGTATAATTTCTCGAGACAGGAACATCAGATAGATGTCTTGTATGTCATTCAACGTCTGAGATTCTCAGGGATTATCCTATACCCCATTTCACTTTTCCTTTACAGTCCCTTTACATTTACAAAACATGGTATTACATCGAGTAAATCTATAAAATGAGATTTAAAGTGAAATGGAATGGACTGGTCTAAGAATAAAATAGGTACTGAAAGTGAAATGGAATGGACTGTTCTAAGAATAATAATTGATACGAAAGTGAAATGGAATGGACTGGTCTAAGAATAAAATAGGTACTGAAAGTGAAATAGAATGGACTGGTCTAAGAATAAAATAGGTACTGAAAGTGAAATAGAATGAACTGCTCTAATAATAATAATAGGTAATGAAAGTGACATGTAATGGACTGCATGCTGTACGAATAATATAGGTTATAAATTGAAAAAGTATGAGTTGCTCTAAGAATAATATAGATAATGAAAGTGAAATGAAATAAACTGCTCAAATAATAATAATAATAGGTAATAAAAGTGAAATGAAATGGAATGCTCTAATAATAATAATAGGTAATGAAAGTGAATTAGAATGGACTGCTCTAATAATAATATAGTTGATGAAAGTAAAATGGAATGGCATGCTGTAAGAATAATGTACCGGTTGAGAAATTGAAACAGAATGGACTGCGCTAAGAATAACGAAGAATGTGAAAAGATGGGAAAAGAGTTAGTTTATAAATATTTAAAAAATGTAAAACCTTGAAAATATTCCTGAAAATATCCCTAGGGTGGAAGTGTGTCCGATGTTGAATGCCGAAGGAAGATATTTACACAAAATTACTGGGTTTTTAATCGAGATAATTTGAGATCGATACATGTAGGTCAGACAATTATTTGAAAATTTAGGTTAAATATTTGGAGTGGAGACGGAGAGAAGGATTGAGGAGGAACCCTAATATTAGACTAGGATTAGGAAAATGAGGATAGAGGTATAATGAGTAACAGCAAACAAAGGATTAGAGAAATACATGATGATGAGGATGTTAAAGTCGGATTTGAAGAGGAAAAAGGGGAACAAGAATTGAAGGATTATTTAGAAAGAGAAAAAGAGGAAAGAAGAGAAAAGAAGAAAGAAAGAAGAAAAATAGGACCTAAATGAGCTTGCTAGTATAGGTTTTATTTAAAATTCGGTGATTGGTTTTGGTTTACAAGTAGGGAGGGGGAAAGGAAAGGGAAAGAAGGGACCATTAGGTATAGTGGACAACTGGAAGGGAGGAGGGGGATAGGTTATTGTCTAGAATCCGCTTACAATGGATTAGGGGATGGGAACAAATGAGGGTCTCAGGATTTTTAAGATGAGATCAGGTTGGAGAACCTGGATTATGCATCCAACCTTACACAGTTTATCTAGAAACTAGACCAGGTTTCTAATAATCAGAGATCTACATTTTTCCCACATTTTTCATTTTTCATTTTTCATCGTTAGTTAAAAAAAAATGTTGAGCCAAGGAACACAAAAGGACGAAGAAAAATGGTGCATTGTCTTGCAGAGGAGGAATACCAAGTATTTAGATCAGGATGCATGCAATGATGCAGTTGATGCAGTTGATGCATCTGCCCCAGAAATGTCATCTTATCTAGATTGTCCTTCTCATTCCTGCACTTGAAGGAACAGACCATATCCTTTAGAGGTATCTACTTCTATTTGGAACAGTATAAGTAAAGGTATCTACCCAGGCACAAAACCAGACCTGAGGGATCACTTGAACCTAACTAAAAGAAATTACCTAAAAAACATTGGACAAATTTTGTAGCAAAAGTACCTTCAGCTCTTTATTCATTTTTAGTAAACTGTGGCAATTTTTCTAAAGTTTTGAATATTTTGATCATTTTTAAAAATTATTTTATTTTGTCTATTTTGTCTATTTTGTCTATTTTGTCTATTTTGTTTAGTTTGTCTATTTTGTCTAGTTTGTCTATTTTGTCTAGTTTGTCCGGTTTGTCCAGCATGTCTAGTTTGTTTAAGCATCTTCTCTGATATGCATTTTAGTACTAATATAAATTGCAATTGCAACTCTTGCATTTCTCGTCTAGATAAAAAATTATACAGGATTCTTCTTGCCAAGATTTTAAATATCATTCCTTCGTTCTGTTCGTTAGGAGGTATTAAAGATGCTTTTTTATAGGATACACTCGACAGGTAGGATGCACGGTCACAGGGATTGATTCCTTCTGATCTCAGATATGCATACAACATACTAATCGTGAACCAGGAGGGTGTTAGAACGTTTTCCCGGTGCAATTTCTACTGAATCCAACCTCTCGGAATAATTTAATATTCAAAACTTTCTGACATGGATCGAATAATTTCTGATGCTAGATATTAAAATTGTATTTTCGTGATAAAATATTTATTAGGTTTAAATTAATGCAGTAGAGAAGGGTTGCGAACATCTTGCATGATTTTTGAAACACGGCGTTCTTAGATATTCTTTTCAAAGGTTTTAAATAAGCTAAACTTTTATCATTTAGATATTTCTTGCGTTCAAGTTAGAGTTATAAAGTTACATACTTTCTAAGCACACAAAACTGACTAGAGTTTTGAAAGTTAAGGCTGTGTTAGAAAAGTTTGAACAATAAATTAAAAAACCATTAAACAAGGTGTAATAAACCTTAAACTAATATTAAAAATGTATGACACAACAAAAACAGAAAAACTATACATTCATAATTACATAAATTTAAAAGGTGAAGAATTAAGTGGGTTCGAACTCGAAAGCTTATTGACTATTCAAGACCAGAAGAATTTCAAAAAATTATACTTAAATTTAAATCCAGAGACATTTAAACCAAATCCGTAAAAACTTAAATTAAGAACGGAAGTACTAACAGTAAATTTAACAAAGAGATGTTTTATGTTTCCTTTACTTTCAGAATAAAATGTAAAATTGTAAAATCATAACAATTTCATTTTCATCATTAAAGTTTCCAAACTAATTGTAGAACAAACTAGTTTGCTCGTCAACTTTCCTAATTCAACATCAAATCTGAATTTTGCATCCGAGAAATTATCATATTTAGGTCGGGAGAAGGATGGGTACCATCCAACCATCCAACCATCCAACCATAATCCGACCATCCAACCATCCAACCACGCATCCGTCCAACCATCCAACCATCCAACCATTAATCCGACCATAATCCAACCATTCAACCATCCAACCATCCAACCACGCATCCGTACAACCTTCCAACCATTTATCCGACCATAATTCAACCATTCAACCATCTAACCATCCAACCATCCAACCATCCAACATTCAATGATCCAACCATCCAATGAACCATCCAACCATTAACCATCCAACTATCCAACTATCAAACCATAGAACCAACCATCAATAGAACCATCCAGGCACGGATCTGTCCAACCATCCAACCACGCATCCTTCCAACCATCCAACCATCCAACCATTAATCCAACCATAATCCAACCATCCAACCATTCATTCATCCAACCATCCAACCTTCCAACCATTCAACCATCCAACTATCCAACCAGCCATCAAAGACTCCTGCTATCCGAAAATCAACCAACAGTTTGTATATTCATCCATGAAACAATCCAATAAAAAACTAAATTTACTAAACATTACAATCCCTGAATCATCAAACCTTTGAGAAACATTAAAAAATCTGTGTTAATGTTTGTTCAAACCCCAATAAGGTTATAGAAGATACAGATGTCAGAAACCTTCTGAAAAAATTAAGCTAATATTTTCAAAGTATTGAAGATTAAACCAAGAAACTGACTGCTCGACCCTCATAAACAAAGCATAAATTTCTGAGGAATGAAATGACTTGCTTGTACGCTTACTAGGCTGTGTGTACCCGGGGTTCCATTATATAACAATTCAACCAGAAATTCCTTAACCACTATTCCCTGCGTCGAGGTTGGAATATACAACTCAGAGTGAGATATTTGGATTTCTTTAAGTTCCTCCTTGTATTTTCGAAATTTTAACGATCTTGAAGAGAGACATAGAAACTAAATCAATATTATCATATGTGCGCGTTGTTTACTCTAAATAGCTCTATGGTAAAGCAACATTAATGTGGAAAATAAATTTGTTTGTAGTTTTGTCAAGAAGGTTCTTGGCTTTGAAGGTGTAAAAACTGTCCGCGAACCTGCTCCCGTGGACACCAGGATCAAAGTGATCAAGAGTAGAGGGAGAAGAAGTTGAAATGATTTGTGAGAAGTTTAGCAAACAAATCTTTATTCATTTCAAGATTGGACACAGATGTGAAGGACCGACAAGTCATTGAAGGGAAGAAATGAGCTGAATGCTTCCAATTCCAGGCCAGAAGTGGGCCAAGGGGAGCTTTAGAAGGGACAGGGGGGATGGCAGGGGCTTGGGGGACAATGTAGAGAAACAGGGGGGCGGACAGGGGCTAGGAGGAAAACGTAGAGAAACAGGGGGGGGGGCTGTCAGGGGTGCATGAAAAAACTTGAGTAAGTATATCTGTGTATACTAATTAAAACTGGAGTAAATATATCTGCGTACTACTGTAGAAACTGGAGTAAGTATATCTGTATAGAAAAAAAACTGGAGTATATCTGTGTACTAATGTACATCCGTGAACTAATAAAAACTGAGTAAGTATTCCTGTGTTCTATTGAAAACTGGAGTAAGTATATCTAAACTGGAGTTTTTATATCAGATATATAGTAGGAACTGGGGTAGGTATATCTAAACTAGAGTAAGTATATCTTTGTACGAATGAATACTGGAGTAAGTATATATGAGCTAGGAGGAGAAATTAGTTGGGTCTGACATGAGTATAGCCCAGGGTGGGTTAATTAGTTTCTATATGGGGGTTCGGATATCAACCCTTTAAATAGGTGAATCTACCTTGGTTAGAGCATCAACCCTGTAGTGTGCAGATCCTGCATAGGAGATCATATTGACAAGGATAACTCAGATTTACTAGATCTAGGGAGTAGTTATAGCTTCCAGTCCAGATTCTCTTATCAACTAAGATACAAGATTAATTTTATTGATATCACAAGAAACAATTATAAACTCACCGAGATCTGATCTCATCTAATAGAATACCGATGATCAGTTATCCGTCCTGCTAGGTTATTAATCAACCCTGAGACAAATACCATGGTTACTCTTCTACGCAATCTTCTCCGGTTCCTTGAGTTTCAGGTTTGTGAGAATGTTGAGTAAAAAGTTAGGGTATGAGGAGAATTCATGGTGGATGAGTTAAAGGTAGTATTTAAAATCAGGAGGGGACTAAAATGGAGGAGTGGGGAGAACAAGAAATAACTCTTGACTGCAGAGGAAACTTGAATAAAGTAAGTGAGTGCTAAAATTGAGAAAGCAGAAGAAAATGGAGGATGGGGAGCTAAAATGGAGGATGGGGAGCTAAAATGGAGGAGGGGAGCTCAAATGGAGGAGGGGAGCTCAAATGAAGTAAGAAGTAGCTAACACGGAGGCTTAATGGAGTTGAAGTGAGTATAAAAGGAGGTGAAAAAAGTTTGAATGGAGGTGAAAGGACACCCCCCCCTTGACTTTTTTTTGGAGATAACTCAAAAAGTATTGGTCTGAGGCTGTTCAAATATTTGACTTTTCTAACTAACACATGCCCCTCACTTTAAACACAAAGCGTGGCTTTTATACCAACTGCCTGAATTCTCAGGCATACTGCCTGAATGCCTTATTTTACCTTTACCCAACTAAATCTATATTTTTACCTACTTCCGGTCATTGGATTTCGTCTTTTTAGAGCTCTTTTCAAGCCTTGAACAAAGGGAAGCAGATTGGACAATTTTTGCGAAGAAATTTTGCATAGATTTTTGCACAGATATCTTTAAAGAGAATTTGCACATTTTCAGTTTTCCTTGAATAGAAATTTAGTTTTTGAAAATTTTGCCAATATTTTTGCATATTTAAATTCGCCGTGGTAAGGGATTATTAAAAATGTATAATTTATAATATTTCGCGCACTTTTGGTTTTTGCACATTCTTTTGCTATATAACTTTATTTTGCAATAAATATTTGAAATTTTGCAAATTTGTAAATATTTTTGCGGATTATTTTTAATTTTAATAATTTATTTTAATTCAGTTTTACAATATTTTAAAATATGTATATGATATAAATTTTTGAACTCAACTCTGTGGAAAATAAGATGCAGCTTGAAACCGAAAGCTAAAGCAGTAAATAAAACCCAACAACAGCTTAGACCCGAGCCGTATTTTCCCGAATTTTTTTAATCGCAGGCTTAGATGAAAATATTTTCAGATATCTATATTTCTTGTTCTTTATTTTCTTCTTTTTCTTACAACTTTCAATCATATTTCGGCTAATTTTGAAAAATATCCTTTGACTATCCTTGTAGTTCGCTTCTTTACAAGAATGAACTATTTTTGGAGGATCTTGCTTTTTTTCTGAACTCTGTATTAAATTGAACTAGACGAGAGAATCTTGCTTTCTTTTTTCGGAACTCTGTATTGAATTGTTTATTCATGATTTGCATCTGACTAAGCAAAACATCAATTCCTGATATTTTCTTGGGAGCGGGGAGGGGGGGGAGAGCATTTGTCTCACCCCCATACCCCTTCCCCCGCGGGGGAAGGGAAGGTCTTCCAAGCCCCTATCTCTAATATCAAGAGATTTCCCTTCCAATTTTTCCTGTTCAATTTACTTTTTTCTTTTTGCTTCTTGTTTCTTGTTTCTACGCTTTGAGGCCTTTCCAAATAGTTCTTTTGACATCGAGTTGTGGAGCAGGTAGGAGAGAGATAAGGAGGTTTGTAGGAGGAAAGGATTTTTGCAGATTATGAAATTAGAGCCCAAGGGCTTTCCAAAAATGTATCAAATATTATATATTTGTGCCACAATACGGAAATAGAGGGGGAGGGTATTCCCAGACTATTTTGGGAAAACCATACAGCAGTCTTAATAGGGAAAAATACTGTAGGGACTATACAGTGTACCGAGGTACATGTCGTACATTATCATGTATTGATATATTAGAGGGAATAAGCAAGGAGTGAGGACGGAATGAGAACAGAGTAAGGATATCTAGGCATCATAAACAATAGACAATAATACAACTAAATGGAACATCATTGTTTTAGGATTAGGCAGTGGATGGGGAGTTCAAGAAACATATTCATATAGATAGTGCAGGGAGTGGAGGGGCATAGAGATAGTGCAGGGAGTGGAGGGGCATAGAGACAGTGCAGGGAGTGGAGGGGCATAGAGATAGTGGAGGAACGAAGGGGCATAGATATTGCGGAGGTCGTGGGGGTGCATAGAGATAGTGTGTGGAGGTGAGGGGCATAGAGATAGTGCAGGGAGTGGAGGGGCATAGAGATAGTGCAGGTAGTTGAGGGGCATAGAGATAGTGCAGGGAGTGGAGGGGCATAGAAAGAAGTGCGAGTAGTGAAGGTAACATAGATAGAAGTGAGGAGAGTTGAGATACATAGATAGAAGTGCGAAAAGAAGTTTAGCTAGTTAAGAGTTGTAGGTGATTAAAAAAATTAATAGAATATATAGTGGAGTTTTAGAGAGGTATAGGACATGATTTTTTTAGAAATTGGAAAGATTAAAAAGTCGAGAGGAGTAAATGCATAGAAGGAAGTTTATGTAGGTTAGTGACGGAGAGTGAGAAGTGCATTGAAGTTGGAGAGTGCTTTGTGAGTGTGGAGAATAAAAGGGTGGGATCAGGCTGTGGTATGTATTACCCTTTGATAGCTGACCAATGCTCCGGGTTCGGATTGAACCCTAAATTAGTTGAGGATGACTGGAGAGTTCTCAAGGGGAGATCATGACAGGATAGAGACTCCCTGAAACACTGTCGAAACACTCCATGACTCAATCTTCACGGGTTTGATGAATCCACTCTTCTCAACTTCCTGGTAAAGAAATCTTCAGTGTTTAATCAAGGTTAGGAGAACAGACCTTCTTTATACAATTCTCTACTGTTCAACTGTAATCTAGTTTTTCATCCAGAACTTTATTCAACATATAGTCCATAAAGAAACCATGGTATTCTTTACAGTACAAATAGTGTATCCAACTCTGAATATGCAAATTAAAACTCATAATTTTCCGTTTCTTCATGTATATGTATGCATATGAACATACTGGGATGCTTTAATTTAGTAGTCAAGGATTTTTCATGTTTTCAAGTAATTTAATCTTTTTTATATTATGCTCCTATTTTAGTACGAACACTATTTACATAAAACTTATTTCTGCTTTTTTTAAAGAGATTTAAAGAGGATTTTAGATTTATGTAATTATCTAGAGTTTCCGGGATATCTAAAGTCTGTAACATCTCTCATATATCTACACTTGTATATCTAGAATATCTAAAGTCTGTAACATCTCTCATATATCTAGACTTGTATATCTAGAATATCTAAAGTCTGTAACATATCTCATATATCTAAAGTCTGTAACATCTCTCATATATCTAGACTTGTATATCTAGTATATAGAATATCTAAAAATTGATATTCATAGAATATTTATGATGTTAAGAATATTTGTTATACCAAATTTTTTCAGGAGTTATTTGGAATATCTGGAATATCTAGGATATCTAAAACATCTAAGATATCTAGAACTTTTGGGATATCTAAGATGTTGAATATATCTAGAATATATCTAAAATATATCTAGAAAGTATAGAATTCATATTCAGGATTTCTTAGTCCATAGCTAAATCTATATTTATAAAGTTATAATCTCTGTTTGTCTGTTTGTTTGTATGTGTTAATTGGGAAACTTGGGGGAACCACAGTTATGTTCTTAGCTTAAGATTCTAAGTTGAGAAGGTCAATAGGAAATAGCTAAAATCGTAATTTACGAACAAATGGCGAGTAAACGGCGGGAGTAACTATCAGTACCCTGGGCAACGCTGGGTTCTCAAGCTAGTCACTAATATTTTTGAGGATATCCATGACGTTTATAATTTTTTTTCATATCCACAGTTTGTATTTGTGATAAATATGTTAATATCTAGGATATCTAGGATATCTAACTAATCTATGATATCTAGGATGTTACATAATCTAGAATATCTAGTATCTGTAAGATGAAGTCTCCCTTGAATCAGATGATTAATGGTGTCAAACAAAGTAATGAACCTCCTCCTGCATAATACATAGCTTGCTGAATTTTCTTATTGATTCGACGCACGCCGAGTCAATATGATTGAGATCTCAGATTCATCAAACCACCAGGATCTGAGATATTAGGGTCTCACATACAAACCAAACCATACTTAGCCGAAGCTCAGATCTTAGATCCGACCCAGCCCAGTTAAAGAAGCGACGGGAAATCTACGAAGTTAAATATGTAAATTTTCATAAGTTTCGGATTTGAATAATTAGTCTGAGTTTAAAAACGATTGAATCGAGGAGAAAGTAATGGGATGGAGAGAACCCCCTAAAAAGATTTATATATCATGTCTGGTGCAGTCCCGCCCCTCTCCCCACCCAACCCAACCCAGTCTACTGTTACTCTACTCTAAAACAAGGTCGGAGAATAGAACGCACGCAAACCATCCTTGCTCTTCATATTCAACCAGATCTCAATGTCAGGGAACAAACTCAAGCTCATAGAGAAATATAAAGTAGTAAAGAGTGGGGGGGGGNTTTAATTGATGGGTGGAGGAAGGGGAGAGGGGTGTATGTTGGTAGTTGGGTTTATTTAAAGTTAATCGATTCAACCTTCTTTACACATATTCAAAATATGATTGATAATGGCTGAACTGCTTCTGTAGAGATTATGTTGAAACAGAAATATAATGGTATGTTGAACCCTGCACCTGGATCCCTGCAGCTATATCAACTGATTACATTCAGGATTTATTATAAGTTCCTGACATCTGATTTCAAACTTTTCGATAAACTTTAATCCAGGGGTTTCTCTCTGGTCTGGTCTATACATTGATCTAGCTTCAAGACATTTCAGATAGTTCTCTGGGAGTTAATTGTTCATTTAAAGGGATTGCTTTGGAATTTTAGTAATGTGTGAAAGATACTGATTACCATTTATTAGATCATTCTAATTATACCGATCCCAGGATTCACAGACACAGCTAAACCTAAAACCTAGCGGATCAAAAGTTATTTGTTTTTTGAATGTTTTATTTCGATACTTTTAGAGGAAATTTACACATTTGTTTAGTTTTCTTTCATGATTATAGTAATATTTGATATGTTTATTCTAGAGGAAGACAACATAAAATTAAAACCCTGCAAGTTGTAATAAAAATTTGTTTAGACAAAATAAGTTCTGTTTAGAATTGAAACTATAATATAAGTATTGTTAGACTCCTATTTTTCAAAATTTTAACCTGTCACGTTACCGAAATATTTGAACAATCCTTTAAATGGTTTCGAATGCACTGACCAATTGGTTTTGCAGTTTCACTACTCAAACCAAGCATTCTTTATTTGATTCAAAATCTACATTTTGTTTTTGCAATTGGTTTACAAAGCTTGCGGTTGAAGAAGATTAAAGTACTGAAGAGTTTAGATACCTCCTGGAGAATGTAATTCATCTAGTTAAAGTGAGAACCTTGAGCTACTTGAAGACACGAAATGAGAAGCTTTAGTAGCAGATTTGGGAGCAAGGAGAGAGAAAAGAAACCTGACTTGGGCTAATATTGGGTCAGAAGTCAGGACTAGGAGTGCAGAGGGGTCAATCCACCCTCATATTACTGAGTTTAAACCAAAACTCTGGTGAAACAAAGGAATCTTTGCTCTATCATTATACAGGCATATTTAATAGAATGTATTTAATGTATGAAAGAGCAGGATATTACAGCAAATTATTTTTAAAAGGTCAAATTTTCAGTATTTAAAAAGAAAGAATTGGCAGAGTATGTAGAATAGACTATGACTATGTAGAATATGTAGACTAGGTAGACTATGTAGACTAGGTAGACTAGGTAGACTAGGTAGACTAGGTATACTAGGTTTACTAGCTAGACTAGGTAGACTAGGTAGACTAGGTAGACTAGGTAGACTAGGTAGACTAGGTATACTAGGTAGACAAAGGTAGACTAGGTATACTAGGTAGACTAGGTAGACTAAGTAGACTAGGTAGACTAGGTAGACTAGGTAGACTATGATAAAGACTAGGCATACTAGGTATACTAGGTCTGCTAGGTAGACTAGGTAGACTATGTAGACTAGGTATACTATGTAGACTAGGTATGCTATGTAGACTAGGTAGACTAGGTATACTAGGTTTACTAGGTAGACTAGGTATACTAGGTAGACNTAGACCCAGAGCTAAGACACAATCTATACATTCTCAACCTTACTTCTTTATTTATGAGCAAGGATGTCTAAAATCTAAGACATTTAATCAAATCATTTCTTGAGGCGAGTATATATTTTAACAAGAATGGGATTTCATCGAGCTTTGACTGGTTTCAGTTTTCCAGTTTTGGTTTTAATCTATTTTTCATAAATTGAGTTGTTCGGCTGTTCAGAATATCGTAGAAAATTTATCAAATTTTATTGTATTAAAGTAGAGAAAAAAATTTAAGGTTTGATATCTTTAATTTCAGAGATATCTCCTTTCACTGTGATGACCAAGAGAATTTTGGAATTTTTCTTCCGTGGAATTTTGTAACCAGGTTTTAAACCAGAGAGATAAATCCTTGAGGTTTTGGAGTCCAGTTCAAATGTTCTGACTGATCACTTAATGAGAAGAGAACTGCTCTCCTTCACACCTAATTATAAGAGATACGTCATTCCAACCGTAGATTCCTATCTCAAGGTTTACATTAACATTTCCATACAAGAACTAGGATCTGCTTCATGTTCTCTAGGTACATTTAGTGTCAGTAGCTTTACTTGACGGAGCTGTTGGAGATCATAAAAATGCTATTTGGAATAATAAAAAACTAAATAACTTCTGCTTTTCTCTCTAAATATCAATATTGAGTAAAATGAATCAAAACGTAAATAGATTCACAAACCTTTTTCAAGGAAATTAGCTAAATTTAGATAAGTTATTTTCATTTTATATTTTAAAACTTTTATATGCCTTATTATTAATTTGCGTGGCATAGTACGTCTCTACAATAATATACACATAAATAATTTTAAGATCACAAAAAATTATTTTCTGTAAAATTATACACAAGAACTAAAATAAAGAAAATACATTTTTTTTGTAGAAATTAAAACAAGTGGTGCCTGAGTTGAATTGATTTAAGTTACGTTTATGTGGAAACAATTAAACGTTTCTTTGTACGTTGGAGATCTTTTTCAATATGGATGGTACTTTTTTCACCTTGGAAACCTCCTTTCAAAAAATTTGTAAAAAAAACTTATATTTTCATTTTCAGATGTAAATATCTCACTAAATAATATATCCTACAGGCTCGGG
Source organism: Eurytemora carolleeae (assembly GCF_000591075.1). Taxonomy (NCBI): domain Eukaryota; kingdom Metazoa; phylum Arthropoda; class Copepoda; order Calanoida; family Temoridae; genus Eurytemora; species Eurytemora carolleeae. Next base: position 302,547 of record NW_019396122.1, on the reverse strand, counting down.
GTTAGGTATCTTTTTTTTGTGAACTGAATTTTCCTCATTAAAAATGGTTGACAAAACTACAAACCAGGTTTGTTTTGCAAGAATGAATTCAAGATTTACACATTTACATTGTAACTCTACACTTTATCATTAATGGTAGATAACTCACTAAAACAGATCTTCTCCGGGCTAAGTTTAGAACTTGTTCCGGGGATTCAGTATTGTTATCTTTATCCTTTGTTCGGTTTCATTGTGCAGCATATAGAACTGTGAAGGAGGCCCAACCAGATAAACGCAGAGCAGCTTGGAAGAAAAATATAGATCTGAACACGCTTTGATTTATGCAGACTGTATACTGAAGATTGCATTATAATTATATCCGTAGATAGCCTTAGCTGCGGAGCTAACTCTCTGGGCAGAACCCTTGGTCATAAACAAGATTATTATACCCTGTATCTAAACTAAGAATACAGACCAAGGATAGGGTTGGGTTGTGCTCCGGTAATAACTGTACTCAACATACAGCAAGCCAGACATTTCTCATACCTAGAGATCTGCAACTAATATCTTTATAATTCCAGACCTTCTCCACACTTGTCAGAATCCTAATATTTTAGGTGTCATCCCGGTAAGATACGATCTATTGAGAATAGGTTCATTATTCAGTGCGGTCAATCCTTGGTAAGGATCCAAGCCTGGAATCAAGATATCCTGGGTTGAAGGTTTGGGGATCTTTATTGAGTCATTAGCTGTCTGGACCCTTAGTAATTTGCACAGGGAAATCTAGGACAGGATTTTAGCATGGTATAAACTCGTCCTTTCTGAGGACAGCTCTATTTTCTCAAGCACAATCAACGCACCGATAATTGGTCGTTAAAAGGGTTTTAAAAGTTTGCTCTTTACTTGAGAACAACTTGAGGTTTGCCTAAGGATATTTCTCAAGGTTTTAGAGATACCAGAACTGGAGCTGTAATCATAGATCTCCGTCTCTCCCGTATTTTACTTAGGGTATATGTTTCACAACCCTTCCAAAAGATTTAAACATTAAACCTTCCGTGTAATTATTTTTGATGAAAAATGTCTGAATGTTGTGTAAAGACCTCCCTGTCATCTGAATACTGTCCCATATCTCCATTATGCAAACTTGGTTGATTTCCAACTGGGTTCCCCCCGGTCTCCTGAATCCTAATCATATCAACTTTGATTGATTGGAACCTGAGAAGGACAGGATGGATCTGAACCTTGTATTTCATCTATCTCAGAGCTAAAGCGGCAGCTTTTTCATCTCCTTTGAATTTGTCATATTAATCAGAGGATCGGTAGATAGATTACAAGTTGAGTTATGAATATATTTCTCCGTAACTCCAGGGTGTTTAGTCCTTGTGGATCACACAACCTATAAGAAAAAGCTTAAAGTTTTATGAAATCTATTGTTGCATGGGTAGAATAATTTATCAAGTGAAAATGCGATATTAATTCTGGTCTAGGCTCGGACTCCATATTGCCTGATTGAACCTATAAAATTCAAACTTAGATAAAGCCATTAGAAGATTTAATGCTGGTTGAACAGGGTGTTAAGGATACTAGGATACCGGTATTCATGGGTACAGGGATACATGAATTCATGGATACTGGGATACATGAATTCATGGATACTGGGGAACAGGAATTAGGGGGTACCAGTATACAGGAATTAATGGGTACAGGGATACAGGAATTCATGGGTACAAGGATACAGAATTCATGGGTACTGGGAAACAGAGATACAAGACTTTATGGGTATTGTGATACAGGAGTTCACGAGTTTTGGGTTTCAGTGAAACATGGATACATGTGGATACAAAAGTATTAGGATACACAGTAAACGGGGTTAAAGCGATAACTACCTTAATTCAAAACTATAGGTACAGGTTTTTATAGAAACACTGTTATATCATTATATTTACTAGAATGTAACTGGATATTAAAAGAAAGGAACTGACCCCTGGTCTCAAACTCTATTTTAAAATCCTTATAGCTTTCCAACCTGATGTCGATGGACCTTAGATATTTCAAACTATGAATTCTGTTAGAAAAAATCGACAAATTTGAAAATGTACAATGTATAGGGAAATGATTTAATTATCTACTGGTATAGGGCCCAGCATATGGTTCATGGTAACATATGACATGGTTCAGATAAGACCTGGGGGATCTATTGGACTTATTACATAAATATCCAAAAAGATAATAAATTGAAATTTTAAAAAACCATTAAAGTTGCTTTGAGAGTAGCTTTTTGCTAAAGTAACTTATTCCCGTTGTTCTTACAATCCTAAAGGGAGTGTTCAAGGAAAATTAAATTGGGTAAAGGATCCGAATCCGAATCAAAATTAGATTAGATCGCTACTAAGGAATTGAATCTTTGCCGCAAACTCTGATTTACTGATCTCTTTATCTTTACAACTCAATGTCGGGGACCCTAGAAATTTCAAAGTATAAATTCTGTTAGATCAATTAATCCAAGTTTGAAATATCAAAGGTTTACAACATTAGGTTGCAAAGATATAGTGATTAGAAAATTTGAGTTTGTGGCAAAGACTCAATTCCTTTACTTCTATCTACAATGTCTGAAAGAGGAAAATGGTTGAACACGCTTAACGCTAAGAACGGAGAAGTCCGGTAAATTCACGGAATTCACAAAAATATGATTGATTCGGATTCTACCAATATCTCCTTTAATTTTTCGCAAAACACTCCCTTTAAATTAATCAAATTGTTTTACCAACACTATAAACTTTTTACAAAAATATAGAAAATGTATCTGTAAGTAACAATGCTCTTTGCAATGCAATTTAACTGAACAACTAAATGCGAAACTATTTTGGCAACATTCAAGAGTTGGAGGCGTTTTCCTTTTTATATTTTATTGGCCTAAGCACGTTGTAAGAGGAATTTAAAAGAAAACAGGACTTGCGCACATACATTTTTTATTTCCATTCTTGCTTGAGTATATTGTTTTGTAAGCACATTTAGTTTACAAGCTTTCCAGTATGAACATAGGCCAAAGAAATTGAGTCTTTGCCACAAACTCTGGTTTTTAAATCCCAATATCTTAACCACCCAATGTTGTAGACCTTAGATAATTCAAACTATGACTTCTGTTATATCAAACAATCAACGTTTGAAATATCTAAGGTTTACATAATTTGGTTGTAGATGTATAGGTATCAGAAAATTGGGATTTGTTGCAAAGACTCAATTCCTTATTGAGAATTATGGCTCTAATTTAAACTTTGCATAGTTTTAGAAAACTGTTAAGCGTAATTTTTGATTAAAGAAGTAAAAAATTAGACAGTAAAATTATGCTACGGGGCGGTTATTGTTATGATCTTGTAATTACATAGTGCCATACATACTGATAATACACTAAACCTGGAAAGAAAGGAACTGAGTTTTTGCCACAAACTTAAATATTCTTATCCCTATATCTTGGCAACCCAATGTCGTAGACCTTAGATATTTCAAACTATTAATTCTGTTAGATCAAATAATCTATGTTTGAAATATCAAAGGTTTATACCAACTGGTTGCAGAGCTATAGAAATAAAAAATTTGAGGATTTGGCAAAAACTCAATTCCTTTCCAGAGGATATTAAAACAGAATATGCTTTCCAGAAACAAATAGTACAATATTTTCGACATCAATTATTATAAAGAGGTTTCAATGCTATCGGAAAATCTTTTATGGCACTCTTTGATTAAACCGTCATTACATTTGATAATCCCATAGATTCTAAAGATCAAGTCAAGAATGTGAAACCAATTAAATAATTTATCCAGAAATGAGGAAATACATTTGTAATATGGATAATTCTCTGGAACAGTCCAAGCTTTATTTACCTTCAAGTTATGCCTTAAGCTATTGCTAACAGATGGGCTTTACTTTATATTTCAAGTTCGTTGCTACATTGGTTGTTTCTGATTAGATTACTAAGTTAGAAGGTCCAACCTAATTTTAATATACGATGTTGGTTTATCTTTCGTTAAAGTTACCTCTAATCTTAGTTTCCTTCAATTTTATACTGGCAAAAAACGATTTTGTCTTACTTTCCGTTAAAGTCTTTTCTTTATTGTGTTTTTAAAATAGGTTCGATATTTAAGTTCTTAAATTTAATCTGATGAAATATATTTGCAAGTTTAATTTTATTTGAAATCTTTGGTTCGGTCAGGAGACAGGTTTCTAATTTTATGTTCTTAGGTGAGATCATCAAGGAAAACAGGGATGAATAGATGTAGACTTATAATGACACTAGACTTTTAGGGCGCTTCCTGCACCCTTTCCTATTAGCAATTTTTCTTTTAACTGTTGCTTTTAAAGTCAGTATTTTTAACGTTATGAAAATTTTCTGTTTAAATTAGTGAATTTACGAAAATAATAAACGTCAACATTTTTTTCCTAATTTTTCTTTCAAATTTCATGGCCAATAAATATTGGATTATGCGAATTGCCAAAAAAAATTGGTCCCTATCTGTTCAGCCGTTTTGACTTTATTGTATACAACCAGTCAGACAGACAAGCAAATTTTTTTAAAGATGGATGCAAAGATTTGAAGCTGATTAATGCTGTTGAACCAACGAAACAGGTTAAGGAAAGGTTTGATTTCTGACAAAAACGTTGTGAAAATGGTTTCACATTTAGGTTTCTGACGCTCTGAGCAGCGATTTTAAGATGGTTTCTAGTTTCTCACGTGAGACTAAGCTCTAGTGTAATAGACTTGAAGATAGGATACAATTAAGGAATATTTCATTTCTATTGTTTACTGCCGCTGCTCTTTCCTAGATATTTGGGTGGGCTGGTTTTTGCCTGCAAAATGTCCATTATTATCAGGGTCAATTCAGCGCAGTTCCAACTCCATATTAGTTCCAGGATATACAGCTCTAGAGGGCAGGGGTAGACAAGTAGAGTAGGAGTAGAGAATAGTAGACTAGGAGAGTAGGAGCAGAGAATAGAGTAGACTAGGAGAGTAGGAGTAGAGAATACAGAGGGTAGACTAGTAGAGTAGAAGTAGAGAATACAGATGGTTGACTAGTAGAGTAGGAGTATAGAATTTACAGAGGGTAGACTAGCAGAGTAGGAGTGGAGAATACAGAGGGTAGACTAGTAGAGTAGGAGTAGAGAATACAGAGGGTACTCTAGTAGAGTAGGAGAAGAGAAAACAGAGGGTAGTCAAGTAGAGTAGGAGTAGAGAATACAGAGAGTAGACTAGCAGAGTAGGAGTAGAGAATACAGAGGGTAGTCTAGCAGAGTAGGAGTAGAGAATACAAAGGGTAGACTAGGAGAGTAGGATTAGAGAATACAGAGGGTAGTAGGAGTAGATAATAGGGTAGACTAGGAGAGTAGGAGTAAAGAATACGGAGGGTAGACTAGGAGAGTAGGAGTAGAGAATAGGGTAGACTAGTAGAGTAGGAGTAGAGAATACAGAGGGTTGTCTAGCAGAGTAGGAGTAGAGAATACAGAGTGTACACTAGTAGAGTAGGAGTAGAGAATACAGGGTGTACACTAGTAGAGTAGGAGTAGAGAATACAGAGTGTACACTAGTAGAGAAGGAGTAGAGAATACAGAGTGTACACTAGTAGATTAGGAGTAGAGAATACAGAGGGTAGACTAGTAGTGTAGGAGTAGAGAGAAAGTGGAGTAGAGAAGTAGTAAAGTGTGAGTCCTAATGTATGAGTAGGAGTAGGAGCGAAAGACGGGGTTGTTTCCGTGAAGAAGAAACAATAGAATAGATTGAAGGGAGAAGGCTCCCGGGTTTGAACCTGAAGTATAGAATAGTATATTGTAGCATTGTGTGGTTTAGTGTTTACCACAACCACGCTCTTGTTCTCACAACCTACAATCCTCTCCTTGTATCAGGGTATACCCCACAACACGGAGATATACAGTCTCATCATTCTTTACCCAAACTCATGTCCAACCAAAAGGTATGGAATACCATGGAGCAGGAGTCGAACCGTTCTCTCTCTCAAAAAGGTAATATTTTTAAATTTAAAAAGTCGGGTTTATTCAATGTAGTAACATGTCAAAAACCACAATTAAAAAAGACGACTTTTAAAGAACTTTTTCCAAAAAGAGTATCAGTCTACGGAACGGGTGGAATCCATCTCCATGGTATTCTATACTCCTTGTGTCCAACCCAGAAGAAAGGTAGGAAAGTAAGATTAAGGATGTTAAAGGTTCCAGGTCTCACTCTCCGGGTGGTCTCGTCCTTCCTACCTCGTCTAAACCAACATTCCCTATAATATGTCTGACGTATGATGGTCCAGTATGTGCAGTGGAATAAAATTAGTTTCGTAAAAAATTAATTATGATATTTTCTTATTTATGTCAGGTCTAATTATTTACAGGAGATTAAAACAGAGTACCAACTGGTAAAACATGGGCCTGGAGAAACCAAATGCCACTGAAATTGAAAATATTGCATTTCTAAAAATATATATGGAACAACATATTTATATATACATTTTACATATACAATTATATAAACCTAGAACTAGTAAAGAACCTACATACAGCTCATAAACCTAGATCTAGTAGAGAACCTACATACAGTTCATAAACCTATATCTGGTATAGAACCTACATTCAGTTTATAAACCTAGAACTAGTAAAGAACCTACATATAGCTCATAAACCTAAACCTAGTAGAGAACCTACATACAATTAATAATCCTAGAACTGGTATAGAACCTACATATAGCTCATAAACATAAACCTAGTAGAGAACCTACATACAATTAATAATCCTAGAACTGGTATAGAACCTACATACAGTTCATAAACCTAGAAATGTTGAGAACCTACATACAGTTCATAAACCTAGAACTGGTATAGAACCTACATACAGTTAATAATCCTAGACCTAGTAGAGAACCTACATACAGTTAATAATCCTAGACCTAGTATAGAACCTACATACAGTTCATAAACCTAGACCTAGTATAGAACCTACATACAGTTCATAAATCTAGACCTAGTAGAGAACCTACATACAATTAATAATCCTAGACCTAATAGAGAACCTACATACAGTTAATAATCCTAGACCTAGTAGAGGACATACATACAGTTAATAAACCTAGAACTAGTAAAGAACCTACATACAGTTAACAAACCTAGACCTAGTATAGAACCTACATACAGTTAATAAACCTAGAACTGGTATAGAACCTACATACAGTTAATAATCCTAGACCTAGTAGAGAACCTACATACAGTTAATAATCCTAGAAGTGGTAAAGAACCTACATACAGTTAATAAACCTAGAACTGGTATAGAACCTACATACATTTAATAATCCTAGACCTAGTAGAGAACCCACATACAGTTAATAATCCTAGAACTGGTAAAGAACCTACATACAGTTCATAAACCTAGAAATAGTATAGAACCTAGATACAGTTCATAAACCTAGAAATAGTATAGAACCTATATAAACATACATGTAAAAGTACAATTTATAAACCAGCTATAACAGAATGTATAAAACCAAAAAATTGGAATGGTACCCAGAAAGATTTTAGTTAATAAATACATTCTAATATTTTGTTTAAAACATGAGAACTTTTAAAACCCGGTAAACAAGACCACTTAGGACTTGCACTATGCTCCACTCAAACCTGTAGCACAGTCTCCAAACAAGTGACAAGTGAACCTCTGTATTGTGTTCTTTAAATGTTTGTATATTAACTGAATTGTACATACCAAGGTATTGTTGAACCAGGAGCAAAACCATTTAGAACCATTTCACATTGCTTACTCAGCTTTGATATCATTTATTAGAATTACAATAATCAATTTAGGAAAAGGTTGGCCTTGAGCATCCCTGGGTACAATAAGGTTTCCTTGATGAGAGAAATCCAGAGAATCTAGAACGACATGTGTGTCTGGCCAGGAGCTATACTTCTAAACAGAATTCTGAAGACGTGACATAATTTTTCATATTTATAGTTTACTAAACGACCCGGAGTACAATAGGGTGCCAGGGGGGGACTAATCCTCCTAGGGGAGAATAGGAGAACTACTGAATAGTAAATAATTCAAGGTATGGACAATCAATCGAAATATTGTGAGATTCTTGTGTAAATAATATGTGTACACATAAACATGTGAACCTTGAATACAATGCAATAATGAGAGGTTCATATTTTTAGTTGAATAATGATATATTGATTTCTTATACAACACAGCTGTTAGAAACATATGAATAATGGTTTATAAATGTTTCTCATAATATTTGCCCCAAAAAAAGTATTTCTTTTTTTGTCATAATATCCTGTTACTCTTCGATTTTGAAATATCCTTACTTTTTCTCCTATTAAGCATAAATCCTGATCAACTCTATTTCTTGTTTAAACCTTTCTCATTCTTTCTTGTTGTCGTGTATTCATTGTATTTTTTTCAACATGTTATCTTACTTTTTCCTTCTCCTCGGTGAATAGCTTTATTGTTTTACTTCTTGTTCAGTATGCATCTTTCCTTCTGTTCAGCTGATATTCTTACACTTTCCTCCTGTTCAGCTGGTATTCTTACACTTTCCTGCTGTTCAACTGATATCCTTCCACTTTCCTTCTGTTCAGCTGATATTCTTACACTTTCCTCCTGTTCAGCTGATATTCTTACACTTTCCTGCTGTTCAACTGATATCCTTCCACTTTCCTTCTGTTCAGCTGATATTCTTACACTTTCCTCCTGTTCAGCTGATATTCTTACACTTTCCTNCTGAACTTTACATAGAAACTGAATACTTGCCTTAGATTCTTAGTTTCGAATCCTGAACTTTACATAGAAACTGAATACTTGCCTTAGATTCTTAGTTTCGAATCCTGAACTTTACATAGAAACTGAATACTTGCCTCAGATTCTTAGTTTCGAATCTCTATATTTTTGCAACTTGGTGTTGTAATTCTTTGATATGGCAAAATTTGACCATTTAATTCATAGTTTAAAATCTAAAAGGTCTACTACATGATCAGGTTTCAAAGATATGAGGATAAAAGTTTAGAGTTTCTTTAAAAATATCATTTCAAGATAAAATTCTTAGTTTCTACAGAAACCAAACATAGAAATCTTGGAATTTTCAAAAATTGATGTTATTAGTATCATGAAAGTTGCAATTAAAAGCCGGTTAGATAGAATTAAGGCGATAATTCAAATTCGTCAATTAACAGTTAACTTTATTAGGAAAGGCAATTATAACAAATCCTCGAAATAACAATAAATAATTTTATCATCTTTTGTGTATAATCCTCTATCTATCAATAATTATTTGTGCAATTTCATGGTACGTATTGCCAACCAACGCTGGATATGTTCGTATTTGACGCAAAAATTGTGCAAATATAAAACACAGTAATAATTAGACGTTAAAATTTTATCTAATACTGGTTCAATTAGAATACTGAGAATACAGTATATATCTGTATAAATAAATCAAATCATAGAATAAAAAAATCAAATAATAGAATAAAGAAGAAAATATGTACATCTTCTTGTCTTTTTTACAGTCGCACACTGTTGAGTACCATCACTTAAAATCCATGGTTTTGCTTTTTATAGCAATATTATTCGCATTTAACTCACTAGGGTCATGTGAAAAATGTTTGATGAAAATAGTGAAAGCCACCAAAAATCTATGGGTAGCGATGACGATTATGTATCAGATTTAGAATTATGTATTAGGTTTCAAATAATTCGATTAGACTGAAAAAAGAAGAAAAAAAAACAATACTGTGACTGAGAAGATATTACATTGACAATAGTAGATTCTTTGATGTTTACCTAAACAATAAACTTATCTAAATCGTAAATCATCTTTGTTATTTTTAACCATCTCATTAAACAAGTTTCGACACAATGTAAGTTTAGAGCATCTTATAAAAATGAAGTTTATGACTGCACTGTGCGAATACAGGGATTAAAACATTTTAATAACTTTTGCATACGCCCTTAAAACTAGCGAGATTAATATTTTTTAAAAATTATTTTTGTCGCAGGAATTCTATTTAAAATGCTTTTTAATATCCAAAGACGCAATATTTTCCGTCGGACACTAATATTCATAAATCAGATCTTGGTTCTATATTTAATTTTTTCTAGAACACTTTGTTTTGAGAGGAAAAATTTAAATTCTGAAACTACTGCTAAAACAATGTAATAACAACCTCGCAATATATCTATGTAATATATCTATGTAATAACAACCTCGCAATGGGCAAAATTGCACTTTTTGCGATAACAATTCGTAAACTTAGAAGAATGAAAAATGCATGAACGAATATATATTAATCAAAGATTAGCTGCAAGCAGAATTGCACAACTCGATGCGTAACAGATTCAGTCTTTTGTTCCCGTAAATTACTTTCATGATAAACAGTATTTTTTAAGATATCAAACTAGGTTTTAAAACCAGCTGCTCATGTTGTGTCCTTAAAGCCTTGTTAAACAAACTCGGTTTGATCCAACGTCAGATGATAATCTGAACCTAATCTCTTCGGCTTCTCCGATACATAAACTTTTTGTCTAACCTTTCTTTTAAACTTCAACCCATCAATTAAAGCATCCAGAGAATGTGGAGCAAACCTTTGTCCTTAGTTTATTGGATTTTTGCATACTGAGATCCTTAGATATGAGCCACCCAACCCTCATTAGCAGTACATGTATAAATAAATACTTTAACTATTCCCCTGTTGGTGGAAAGTCGAGACTGCATCGAAAAAACTTGATGGAACTCAGTTAGAAAGTATATTTGGATATACAATGCATTTAATACGTATGTGTTGAGATAAATGATAGTATATTTAATAAAACATCCTCTTGCTCCTGAAGGACCTGAAGTGTCGGCAGTGTGTTTGCCAATTCCTTCTTGTCTAATATCTGGGTGTTGGATCAAAGATAAGATCGGAGAAATAAAGCATCAAGGCTGTCAGGTCCTACTTCTGTATTGCATATAATAAACCTGTTCACGTGAACATGGAAACCTTCTCCATTCAACCGTCCTAGTTTACATGGGACCTGGAGATAAGATCATTCATTGTAAACTATACAACCAAGTATTAAATTGCTCCGTCTAATAACCTGGAGTCCAGGTTTAGAATTGTTTAATTACGTTCCATTTATCCTTCATACAGTAATACAAACTTCTCATCCCTGGAAAATTATCCCCAAAATTCAGGTAACTGTTTGGTCTGGACCCCTTTGCTTAATAAAAATTAGAGTATCACTGGATCTTACATTTTAAACTGTATCCAGGTCTGGATCTGTATCCTAGGTCTGAAACTATATACGAGGTCTGAAACTGTATCCAGGTCTAGAACTGTATTCTAGGTCTGAAACTGTATACGAGGTTTGAAACTGTGTCCAGGTCTGGATCTGTATCCTAGGTCTGAAACTGCATACGAGATCTGAAACTGTATCCAGGTCTGGAACTGTATCCAGGTCTGGAACTGTATACGAGGTTTGAAACTGTATCCAGGTCTGGATCTGTATTCACGTCTGGAACTGTATCCTAGGTCTGAAACTATATACGAGGTCTGTAACTGTATCCAGGTCTAGAACTGTATTCTAGGTCTGAAACTGTATACGAGGTTTGAAACTGTATCCAGGTCTGGATCTGTATCCTAGGTCTGAAACTATATACGAGGTCTGAAACTGTATCCAGGTCTGGAACTGTATCCAGGTCTGGAACTGTATCCAGGTCTGGAACTGTATTCAGGTCTGGAACTGTATCCTAGGTCTGGAACTGTATTCAATGTCTGGAACTATATCCTAAGTCTGGAACTATATCCTAGGTCTGGAACTATATCTTAGGTCTGGAATTGTATCCTAAGTCTGGAACTATATCCTAGGTCTGGAACTGTATCCAGGCCTGGAACTGTATCCTAGGTCTGGAACTGTATCCAGGCCTGGAACTGTATCCTAGAAAGGGAACTATATCCTATGTCTGGAACTGAATACCATGTATGAAACTATAAAATAAGCTTGGAACTTTATCCTAGGTCTGGAACTGTATCCAGGTCTGGGACTGTGTCCTAGGTCTGGAACTGTAACCTAGGTCTGGAGCTGTATTCCAGAATTTTGAACTGTAACCCAGGTCTGGAACTGTGTCTTAGGTTTTAACTGTATCAATGCCTGGAACTGTATCCTAGGTCTGGAACTGTATTCTAGGTCTGAAACTGTATCCTAGGTCTGAAACTGTATCCTAGGTCTGGAACTGTATCTAAGGTCTGAAACTGTATCCTATGTCTGGAACTGTATCCTAGGTTTTGAACTTTATCCTAGGTCTGGAACTGTATCCAGGTCTGGAACTGCATCCAGGTCTGGAACTGTATTCAGGTCTGGAACTGTATCTTAGTTCTGGAATTGTATCCTAGGTTTTGAATTGTATCCAGGTTTCAAACTGTTTCTAGGTCTGGAACTGTATCATAGTTCTGAAACTGTATCCAGGTCTGGAACTGTATTCAGGTCCGGAACTGTATCCAGGTCCGGAACTGTATCCTAGATCTGGAACTGTATCCAGGTCTGGAACTGTATCCAGGTTTTAACTGTATCCAGGTTTTGAACTGTATCCAGGTTTTGAACTGTTTCCAGGTTTTTAACTGTATCCAGGTCTGGAACTGTATCCAGGTCTGGAACTGTATCCAGGTCTGAAACTGTAACTGTATCCAGGTCTGGAACTTTATCCTAGGTCTGGAACTGTATCCTATGTCTGGATCCGTGTCCAGGCCTGGAACTGTATCCAAGTCTGAACTACGTGTTGAACCAATTAGTTATGTAACCAGAGGTGCAGAGACTCATTACCAACCACACAATGTAATCATTCTACTCTGGAGTATATCAGTCTCCGGGCAACACGAACCTATCATTCTAAACCATTCCACACTTCACATTCTCAACATAATTTCTCCGATCCTTGTATTCTTCATGTTATTGTTCAACCAAGTTAATATTATACACACACCCATATTTATATTCCATTATAGATAATCCAGAAACTTCATTATCTTCGTAAATAAATTGTTATTATTATTGATATTATTATTGATATTATTAGTGTTATTGTTTTTGTACGCAAGAATTAGTAGAGCGCATTCTTCAACAAATTGTAATTGCGTATTTATTCATTGAATCTTGACCATGATCCCGGGAAATAGGAAACTATAATAAAGGAATCTAAATAATCCATAAAAAGCTTTAAACCGTTTAAAAATTAAAGATAAGAAGTGACAGGACGTGTCAGGAAGCGTCGAAAAGACTCTCCTCTACTTCTCTCAGAATGAGTGAACTCAAGCGAAACTAAAACTGAAGGTTTACGATAGTTAAATATTTTTAATTGTCGCATTAATACATTAATCTAAAGGTTGAAGACGTGAGAATAAATGGAACTATTAGCTGGTAGAATTATTAACAAAGCATACATTTAGTATTTATGAATTAATCAATGATTGGACGGATTGATGTTAAAATATTTTAGATTTGGTTGCGTGATCTGTCAGAAAACCTGGTGGAGAGGGAAGGGAGGGATGGGGGGCCTCATTGGTTCCGGAGTCAAATTTGTATTTCCCCCGAGAATCTTGAGTTTGAAATGGTTTCATTAAAAATGTAAATACGTCCTAGAATTGTCACCCTGGGACAGGTTGCAAGCTCCGAGTGGTTTAGTTGTATGTGTGTGTGTGGTAATGGAAATTATGAGTTTGAGGTCGGATTTGTTCTGATCCTAGTCTACTCCGGGCAATATTGAGACATATAGCGCCACATGGTTCCCTACTGAATATACGTAAATATGCATTCAATAATACACAATTATCCAGGCTTGGGTTAACACACCCCTTTACACCTTGAGCGCTCCTTCAATCCATCTAATTAATCTTCCGTATCATGATCGTTTCTCTTCTACTCATCTTGATTTTATCCATCCTTCCATGTCCTCTTCATCTTAGGAATCATTCCTCTCCTTGGTTTTATCCTTATCTACATATCCTACTCATCTTAAATAGCAATTCTCTCCAACTCATCTTTGTTCTATCCTTCCCTCCATGTCCTACTCATCTTAGATATCATTCTTCTCCTACTCATCTTGGTTCTATCCATCCTTCCATATCCTACTCATCTTTGGTACCATTCCTCTCCTACTTATCTTGGTTCTATCCTTCCTTCCATATCCTACTCATCTTTGGTAGCATTCCTCTCCTAGTCATCTTGGTTCTATCCTTCCCTCCATATCATACTCATCTTAGGTTTCATTCATCTCCTACTCATCTTGGTTCTATCCTTCCCTCCATATCCTACTTATCTTAGATATCATTCATCTCCTACTCATCTTGGTTCTATCCTTCCCTCCATATCCTACTCTCTTAGATATCATTCATCTCCTACTCATCTTGGTTCTATCCTTCCCTCCATATCCTACTCATCTTAGATATCATTCATCTCCTTCTATCCTTCCCTCCATATCCTACTCATCTTAGATATCATTCATCTCCTCCTACTCATCTTGGTTCTATCCTTCCCTCCATATCCTACTCATCTTAGATATCATTCATCTCCTTCTACTCATCTTGGTTCTATCCTTCCCTCCATATCCTACTCTCTTAGGTATCATTCATCTCCTACGCATCTTGGTTCTATCCATCCCTCCGGCCTCCATATTCTAAGCATCCTTTCATCATCTTTGTAAACTTAGAATATTTTAATTGATCTCGAAGAACTATATGTTCAGGAGACAAATCCGTGTTTAACTTATAAATGTCAAAGAAACCTTTTTATTTTGGAGGATCTAACTTTTCCAGAATAAAATAATTCTATGACCTTAAGTTCTTTTAAAGTTCTGTTCCTTTCTATCTTTATTATATAACCTAAACGATTTGAATATTTATATTCTATCCAATAACTATGAACCTAGTCAAAAGTTATAGTGTTAATTATTGCTAATAACCTGAAAACTTTAAAACTTTTACAACTTTTAACACTTAAGTTAAATTGAAACTAGAATTTGGATGGATGACTAAAATCGGTGGCGTATTTACTTTAACTTACAGCAGTTTTGAAGTTTTATGAAAAATTGTATTAATTTTATAATCATGTTCACAACTTTAAAGAATCGCCATGACATTTGTTCTACTATGATTTTATATAAACAAGTAGAAACCGTATTTTGTTTAATTATTTTTCTAGATGAAAGACATTCCTTATCACATTATTTTTGGATAGATTAAAGGCCTTATTAGATACTGCAGGCTCCAAGAGGTTTCTAGCTAGGGCAAATTAAGGGTCCGAGCGCTGCGGCTAGAAAATAAAATTTTAAAAATGAGATTTATTTTTTGCTGCTGGATGAACTAATTGTTTCTGGATGAATTATAAATGTATGGATGAAGTGTTTGTTGATTTGTGAATTAACTGTCAGCTGTAGGAATGGATAAGGAACTGACGTGAAACCTTCGTAGGTGAACACAAGGACGGATACGAGTATAGGAGCAGAATATTACTTAAATAGTCTCTCATAAAACAAACCTTTTTTGCTCCAGCAGCTCTAAACGTTAAACCCTCTGGCGATATAAATAACTCAGAGAGAGTTAATAAAATAAAATTACCAAAATGTTTCAGTTTCACTTTTCGGAGATATTCTGGTTAAACAGGAGAAAATTAAATCTTTAAAACAGGAGGAGGTTTACATTCTTTAATGTGAGAAGAGATATACTGTACCTATAGAACAGGAGAAGAGATGTCCTTAACCTATAGAACAGGAGAATATATGTCCTTAACCTATAGAACAGGAGAAGAGATGCACTGAACCTATAGAACAGGAGAAGAGATATACTGAACCTATTGAACAGGAGAAGAGATGTCCTTTACGTACAGACCAGGAGAAGAGATGCACTGAACCTATAGAACAGGAGAAGAGATGTCCTTTACTTATAGAACAGGAGAAGAGATGCACTGAACTTATAGAACAGGAGAAGAGATGCACTTAACCTATAATACAGGAGAAGAGATATACTGAACCTATTGAACAGGAGAAGAGATATACTGAACCTATTGTAGGAGAAGAGATATTCTGAACCTATAGAACAGGAGAAGAGATATACTGAACCTATAGAACAGGAGAAGAGGTGTCCTTTACTTATGGAACAGGAGAAGAGATGTACTAAACCTATAGAACAGGAGAAGAGATATACTGAACCTATAGAACAGGAGAAGAGATATACTGTACCTATAGAACAGGAGATGAGATATACTGAACCTATAGAACAGGAGAAGAGATATATTGAACCTATAGAACAGGAGAAGATATGTCCTTAACTTATAGAACAGGAGAAGAGATATACTGAACATATAGAACAGGAAAAGAGATATACTGAACCTATAGAACAGGAAAAGAGATATACTGAACCTATATAAAAGGATAAGAGATGTCCTTTACGTACAGACTAGGAGAAGAGATGCACTGAACCTATAGAACAGGAGAAGAGATGTCCTTTACTCATAGAACGGGAGAAGAGATGCACTGAACCTATAGAACAGGAGAAGAGGTGTCCTTTACTTATGGAACAGGAGAAGAGATATACTGAACCTATTGAACAGGAGAAGAGATATACTGAACCTATAGAACAGGAGAAGAGGTGTCCTTTACTTATAGAACAGGAGAAGAGATATATTGAACCTATTGATCAGGAGAAGAGATATACTGAACCTATTGAACAGGAGAAAAGATATACTGAACCTATAGAACAGGAGAAGAGATATACTGAACCTATTGAACAGGAGAAGAGATATACTAAACCTATAGAAGTGATGCACTAAATAGAAAAGAAGATGAACAAAATAAATAAAAATTCTAAGATATTTAGAAACAGATCGCTTTGAATGATGTTAGCAATGTATGTAGTACATTAACGTTTAAATTTTTTAAATGGAGTTCTCCATATTACTCTTGTAAACTGGGTTGCAATTATTATCTTCAGTTTACTCTTTCGATTATTATCTACAGTTTACTCATGCATTTATTATTTACAGTTTAATCATGCAATTATTATCTACAGTTTACTCATGCAATTATTATTTACAGTTTACTCATGCAATTACTATTTACAGTTTATTTTTCTAACTTTTAATATTCAATATTTCCCTGACTTTATAATATCCGCTTTACTACTGGTATAATTCTTTTTAAAATTCTCATTTACAGTATTTGTATTTAACTTATATCTCATATCTAATTCTCACCTACAGTTTATAATCTACGGTTTACTATTCCAGGGGAACCTGGAGAATAGGTTTCCGAGCTGAGCTCCAGGAATAAGTGTAGACTAGACTATGTATATATATATGAAGTAAACTAATGAGAAGAGTTAAATTAAAAACGTCTCTAGAAGAGTAGGGAGGGAGGGAGAGGTAAGTTTACGACCTAGATATTTTTCCTCCCTGCCTAAACAAATATGTAGGTTGAGTATGTATTTATCCTTGAATACTCTCCTAACCTAAAAATAAACAAGACTTTTTAGAATAGTTAAGTTTACTATCTCAACCCAATCACTGTTGTCTTTAAAGGTTTATGACGGACGCTAGAGAGCCAAGGGATCAAGCATTTTAAGGGAAGGTAATGAGAACAGAGAAGGTATTTGGGGATGAAGTATGATGATTTAAGGGAAGGTAATGAGAACAGAGAAGGTATTCGGGGATGAAGTATAATGAGTAAAGGGAAGATAATGAGAACAGAAAAGGTATGTCAGAATGGGAGTAGGATGGCGAGAGCAGATAAAAGAAATGGGAAAAACAAAGTATGGTTGAATAATGAAAATATTGTATTAGAAGAATGTATGAGTAATGTTTTAGAACACGGTTTAAAAAAGAAAACAAAATGAGATTGGGGGAGGAGCAGGGACTAATTTGGAGGGAGTTGAGAAAACAGAAAGGTTTCTATATGGAGACAAGCATCATGGTAGGGTTTAGTATAGATATATTACTGAGAGGGGAGGAGGGGAGGATAGGTATTTAGTCAACTTTATGACCGAAGATAAGAAATCTAAAAAATTTTAATTAGAAAAGAGTGAATTCATGCCAAAATACGACCCATGCCAAGTCCAAAAAAACGACAATTTTGTGTTGACCTAGTTTTTCGTTTAGGTTTCTTCCGCGTAGCTTTAAATAAAGAAAAATGTTGTTTAGGGTTTGGCTAGGTGTTTGCTTCTATTCAGTTTAAAAATAGTTTTATTAGTCTCCACAGCATACAACTAGAAGAGTTTGAGATGTAAACTATATTTAATTAATTAATCAATTAATTAATTAATTCAATCAATTAATGTTTTTAAATCATGATTTTTGATAACCTGGGTCTTCACTAGACCTGGGAAGCTTGTTTTTTTTTTAAATATTTACGTTTTATTTTGGTTTTCAGCTGACTCACAAATATCTACAATATCCTAAAAATATTGTTCTCTACGTTTGCTTTTAGTAAAGTATGCAAAATTATATGTCAGAAGATATAGGTCTGAATAGAATAAAAATAAGGGAATGAGCTATTTTATTCCGTTATCCATAATTTGATAAAAGCACATAAATTCTGAAATTTTTTAAAATATTTTAAAGAACGGAAAAATGATGTTTTTGAAAAATATTACCAAGCAACTCATGTTTATGTATCCATTTTTCAAGGGCTTTAAAAGATTAAAATAAAAGTTTCATTTATTTTAATGGATCAATCAATTATAAGTCAAACATTGTGTAGAATGCACATTATCCTATGCATAAAAAAATGATTACAAAATTTTGTGCTCATTTATAAGATTCGAAGTTTCAGCATAAGAGGGGGTGGACCCCCCCCCCTCCCCCACCAGAAAATGGTAAAAAACAATAGGAAAGTTTTCTGCAGCAAATATTAATTTAGAATACATATTCGAGAAATACATATCTTTAATATTGTAATTAGCAAAGCATTTAACAAACAAATTAGTTTGTAGGTGAACCAAGATTGTATTAAATAGGTAAGAAAAAAAGCTAGTTAAGAAATGCATCCAAATATTTCATTTATGTGCAACAATGCATATTGTACATCTTTGTATATAAGGTCAGGGGTAAGCCTAGATTTATGAGTTCACTTTAGTATTACTTGCTTTTGTTATGCATTTTGGGAAGAAATACTATACTAAGAGGTCCTTCCAAACCAACCTCTACGATGACCTCCCAAACCAAATATCAACAAAGACCTCCCAAACCAAATCTCTACGCGCGAAGACCTCCCAAACCAAATATCTACGAAGACCTCCCAAACCATATATCTAAGGAGACCTTCAAAACCAAACCTCTACGATAACCTCTCAAACCAAACCTCTACGAAGACCTCCCAAACCAAATATCTAAGGAGACCCTCCAAACCAAACTTTTTCGATAATCTCCCAAACCAAACCTCCACGAAGACCTCCCAAACCAAATATCTAAGAAAACCTTCCAGGCTTTATCTCTATTAAGACCTCCAAAACCAAGGATGTTCCAAACCAAACCTCTACGAGTCTACGAGAATCTCCCAACCAAAACCTCGATGTACAAGGTCCTCCTCAAACCAAGTCTATCTTAGGTCTTTTTGTTTATACCATGTTCTCCAAAATTGATCCTCTAAATCGTCCTTTCAAACTATATTTATTCTAAAGTCCTTAAACACAAAACCTAAAACTTAAAACCTATCTGATCAAGGTTTTTTCCAAACAAAATCTCTAGAAGATCTTTCCAAACCAAACCCTTCGCCGGTTCTACAAAAACAAACTTCTCTGGTAGAGCAGGTTCCCTGAAATCTAACCTTTACAATGTCTTTCCAAACCAAATTTCTGCAGAGTGCCATAAACCAAAGAATTTTATGAAGTCTTTAAATTCGATAACTCACTCTGCTCCGACATATAGGCAATTTTAGTTCATTTAAAAGGTTTCTTTCTCACGAGTTTTGTTTTTTTAAACTTAGTTTCTACCCGGTATTTATTTTACACGAGCATGGTTTCCTTGATACATATATGTATATGTTTATACATTGTAAAAACTGTTACTTTTACAATTGCAAGTGCGTACCTTCATTACACATGTTCATTGTTCATGAATCCGATAGAAAATATCTCCATACTGTTTATGTCTTGGCGTGAAATTAAATTGATAAAATATCAGAACTTTCCTGAGATGAAACCCAATTTAAAGGGCGTTGTTCTAAGCTCGCTATTATCTGTTCTTTGAGCTGTAAAGTGGAAGTTTTTGTTATACTCAGATTGAAAAGATTGCGTAGAGACGTGTTAACAATAGCGTTGTATAGGATACAATGATGGATGCTTCAATAATATCCGTCCCTGCTCCTGATTCTATTGTTTTTATCCAGGTCCTAGTTCAGAACCTTGACTTATCAATGAGTAAACATAAGAAACAATGGTCAACTACTCTCGGAGTCTTGGTGTGACAATTCAACTTAATTAAAAGAGTTAATGTGCTCTACACAATAGCCATATAATCGTTGTATTGTTCTACAATAAATATGTAGGTCATTTGAGTAAAATTGTGGAGAAGCTCTCGTATTAGAGTATTGGATTGCAGTTGTAGATGTTTGAATAATAATGTTATTTGTCCTGGAGAAGAAAGAATTTAAATTGCAGGTTTAACAACCGTAATGACACCGACAATTATATTTTTTCTGTATTGTTCTGTCAATTCAGAATTGTTTTAATCTTACTTTTCAAACTGCAGGCAATCCTAGTAATTATACCAACCTGGACTCTGCACTGGAGTAATCTTAGTAATTATACCTTGAATAATAAACCTTCCTACAGCTCGAAACCAATTCTTAAAACTAAATCTTATCAAGTACAAAACTATTTGGAGCTGTAGTTACATTTCAGTAAGTAAACCTTTAAGGTTAAACCTGATCTATATATGAATTCTACCCAGTGTACCTATATAAGTAAACCTGATCTATATATAAATTCTACCCAGTGTACCTATATAAGTAAACCTGATCTGAATTCTACCCAGTGTTCCTATATTAGTGAAACTGATCTATATCTATATATGAATTCTACACAGTGTACCTATATAAGTAAACGTGATCTATATATTAATTCTACCCAGTGTACCTATATAAGTAAACGTGATCTATGTATGAATTCTACCCAGTGTACCTATATAAGTGAACCTGATCTATATATATGAATTCTACCCAGTGTACCTATATAAGTNAAGAGATCTAAACTATGCATTGTTATAGTTATATTTCGTCCCAGTTCTAAACCTAAATGGTGTTTTTACAGATGTAAGATATTTTCTCAAAGGCTTTTCCCCAAAAGGCGACTTCCCAATTGACAATTTCCCATGTGGCACCTTCCCAAATGTACAATTTCCTAGGCAGCAATTTCACAAAGGTTATTCTTCTAAGGCGCCGCAGTTTGCAATAAGGGACCGAGCGCTGAGGCCAGGAAATTGCCGCATTGGGAAATTGAACAGTTGGGAAGTTGTCACTTGGGAAATTATTCTTGGGACAATGCCTTTGGGGAAGTACGTAACATCTTTTAAACACGATATCTTATAAAGTTTTTACGAGTTTTCATGTGTACAAACATGGCAAGGTTTCTTAAAAATCTAAGGTTTTCTTTAAAAAACCTAGGATTCCTGAAAATTTCTTGATGCAAAATAATCCAATGTATTCTGCATTTGTTATCTTTGCAAGGCTATTGATACTAACGTTAAAAACTCTTTATCTTTATTTAATCCCTTAGATGATTAATCGAATTAACTCCTTATACATCCCGGGACTAATGAGATTGCTCTTTTAGATCCTGTGTCCTAGTTACCTAATTTACAAGTTCAGGATCGTTCTTTTATAATAGACATTAAAGTGAAAGATCACGATTTAAATTAGTTGTTAATTTTGGTTGTGTATTGAGTAGAATGACAGGACTAGGATACGGCTGGTTAAAGAACGAGGTTTTATTTCTGTTCTCTCATCCCTAAACCCTGGGATTAAAATATTTACAGGAGAGTAAATGTATTTTGTTTGTTTATCCTACAATTTTATATCTTATTATGTGGAACCATGTGTGGTCAACATTCTTGAGGGGGGTGTACCTATATAAGTAAACCAGAGCTAAGACCTTCGTAAATTAATGAACCTTAATGGATAATCTTAAACTAAACCTTATCAAAGAATCCTTTATTAGAACTCTAAAAACCATCCTTATCAAATAAACTTTCAAGTGCAATCATTAATATCAAAGAAACCATTTCTATTGTTAAGTTTTGCAATAATCAGGCCTTAAACCTACATAAACTTACCGCAAGCTATGCAAAATCCATTAAGTAACCCTGACTTTTTTAGTCTTAAGTTTTAAACCGACATGTAAAGTGTTTCACTGATATATGAGTTAGTTTTCCTAGTCTAGGTTCAAGATTGCTCCTGGTACCCTAGGTAGTAGGTAATCGTATGGTTAAACTTCTACAGAGAAGAGTTTCTGTGATCAAGTATACAAAGGTCAGGGTGTGAGTTGATACTGTAAGATTTTAAAGATATGGATTCATATATCTAGCACACATGTTTCTTATAAACCTCTGGGTGTCCAAAGATATAAACCTTATAATAGAATAAGTAGTTCTATATAATAATGTGTAGTTCTAAACTTAACAATTATCAGAGATCTAAACTTTATATTATAATAGATAGTTCTATACCATCAGTTCTAAACTTAACAATTATCAGAGATCTAAACTTTATATTATAATAGATAGTTCTATACCATCATATGCAGTTC
>NW_019396122.1:265259-279297 GCF_000591075.1 Eurytemora carolleeae | reverse complement strand
TGTTAATCCTTTTCCATCTGTTTTCAATCCAAAGGAAGGGGGGATAATTAGTACATACTTAAGAAAATAAGAGCTCAGGATTAAAAAACCCTGAATACATTTATATTTAGTTATTTAGGTCGGACTGTGAAGGATTAGTCTCCTTCAACCAAATTCTAAAGAGAAAAATTCTACCCAAACTTTTCTAAATGATTTTTTGGTTCAATCTTTGTTGAATTGACTGGAAAATTGATAGGATCCGTCCCTGGTATTATGTTTAGCTTGGAATCTCAGCTTTTCAGGATTACAAAAAGTCCCATCATCTATTTGGGACGTATTTCTTTTGTGCAATATTAAATACTGGTCGGAGCACCCACCTAGAGCTTTCAATCTGAGTTTTGATAAAAATTGTTGATTTCATACGTTCTTCAATCCACAAACCAAACAAATCTCAGGGTTCCCTTCAATACATAAGAATATAATTCAAGGTCGGAAATCAAGAAGAAAAAAATAGATGAATTAGAAATTTTCTTGCACTTCTTTTGATTAATTTAAGCAAGATCGCTAAACTACCTACCGCCGGTTCAAATCTTAAAGAACCGATTCAGATTTAAAGATTCACGAGGATTTGAACCGGTTGTAGGTTGTTCAGCGACCTTTTCAATTAATTAAATTAGGTCCCTGGTTTCTAAATTTAGAATCTAGGAGGATGTATGAAGTATCAGGGAAGGATAAGAGCAGGACGAAAAACAAAACCTATTTGTTCTTAAACCCTTGGTTTCATGGGATTTAGAGAATGACTCTGCACAGTATATACACCTGATAGTATTCACATAAACAGTAAACATGAGATAATCACTAAAACAACATATTTGAATACAAGATCGGAGATAAACACCAAACACAAGTCCAATCCAAAAATTTCTATAGAAATAAAATTGAACTTTATTACTTTTGTTTGAAATCTAAAATCTGACAAAATCTGATAAAATTAAATCGAGAGTAAAGTGAAATTAAAAATAATTCTAACGGGGAAACCAGAACATTTTATCCATGTGCTTTCTAACGTTTATTTTAATTCAGAGAAACAACTACAACAATCTCTGCTGCTGGGAAGATGTTGGGGGGATGGGGAAAGTATTGACTGTTTATAACAGTTGTTAAACTTCTCCGTATATAGTGTAGACAAGGAGTAGTTAAGCAGAATTAGGGGAGAAGGTGTAAATCATTGTTAAATAAAAATCAGGTTTATAACAAAATTGGTCCAAGATGCAATTCTTGCGAGGGTTACCAGTTTTCCAAACCATGTCGTCTCTAGGGATGCTCCATATTTTCAAACTCTGTATTGTATGAGGGCGGGGTGGCGGGTAGGGCATGGGATCGGTCACCACCCTCCTCTCTACACATCCTTCCATCCTTCTCTTCCGCAAGTGAGAGTCTGCCGCGCGCCGAGCGCACCGCAACGCTCATTTTTGAGAGGACGTCTGAGCGCGGATCTGTACGGGGGGATGTGTGAGGATATAGGGCAGGAACCGTGGTGAGGAGAAGGAGGGGAGGGGGGCAGGGCGGGGTGTGGTCGGCCCAGCCTGAACCACTACACCGCTCTAGTTTGATGATCTGGAGGAGTTGATGGGACAGAGAGATGGTCCAGTTCACTTTCAGTAGAGCAGGCGCACATGCTTCTGCTCCAAACCGTCATCGAGAATGATATGAAGAGTATAGGTAACATGTGACACCAATATACACTTGTAATCAGTGTTTTTAATCTTTATTGCGCCACCATTTATTTTTATCGATTGTCACCATAGAAAGTGACAAAGTGAGATGAATCTCATATTAAAGACATTAAAGCGAAGTGAATATATCTGATCCTCCAACGTATAATTAAACTAAAAGCTGTGTTAACCATGTTCTCATTTTCTTTTTTCCGTCTGTCCCATCCAAGGAGTTCAACGTTACATGGAACAAAGTCGGGTTCATTTCTCCGAATCTTTTATTTGAGTTCTTAACCTTAATCTAATTCCTAGAATATTTTATAAACTACCATATACTTCTCTCTAGGTCATACTTCCTCTCTTCCTGGATTTTAATTCTAGAAACTATTTCCTCTGGTTTAAATGTTCGCTGATTATTTCTTCAAACGAAATTAAATCTTAAACTCATTTTACTTTCTGAAGAGAAATTTTTTCTGTTTATTATTCTCCGAGCAATCTTCCTTCCCTTCATATAGATTTAGTCTGAATACTAGGCTAGTCGAGACTAGATTAAGTTATTCATCTTGATTCTCATCCGACAGGTCTCTTCTCCCCTTGATCTCTGCACAATGAACCAAACCTTAAAGCATTTTAATAGTTCGTGTCTCTTAATATTCCGTCACTTTACCACCACTAGCATTCTTTTTCTTCTTCAAATCAGTTTCTTTTATCTTCTTTGCTCCAAGCTTCTCTTTATATCCGTATACTATCTTTTATGCATCTTTCTTTCTCATCAATCCCTCTTTTCTGTTCTTATAGTCCACTTATTTTCTTTAATCCTATATTTCTTTTATATTAATCCACTCATTCTCTAATTCCGGGCTTCTGTTCTAATAATATTCTAATCCTCTTTGATTCCATACTCCTGTTTTTATAATCCACACATTCTCTTTAATCCTGCACTCCTGTTCTTACTAATCCATCAATTCTCATCAATCCCTATTCCCTGTTCTTATAGTCCACTTATTTTCTTTAATCCTATATTTCTTTTATATTAATCCACTCATTCTCTAATCCCGGACTTCTGTTCTAATAATATTCTAATCCTCTTTGATTCCATACTCCTGTTTCTATAATCCACACATTCTCTCTAATCCTGCACTCCTGTTCTAATGGTATAATAACTATCATCAATCCCTAATCCCTGTTCTTATATACCCAAGTATTTTCTTTAATCCCATATTTCTTTTATATTAATCCACTCAATCTCTAATTCCGCGCTTCTGTTCTAATAATATTCTAATCCTCTTTTATTCCATACTACTGTTTTTATAATCCAAAAAATCATCGATTCTTCACTCCTGTTTTTTATAATCACTATTTCTCATCAATTCTACACTCCTGTTTTTTATAATTTACTAATTCTCATCAATTCTTCACTCCTGTTTTTTACAATTCACTTATTCTCATCAATTCTTCACTCCTGTTTTTATAATTCACTAATTCTCATCAATTCTACACTCCCGTTTTTTATAATTCATTAATTCTTATCAATTCTACACTCCTGTTTTTATAATTCACTAATTCTCATCAATTCTACACTCCCGTTTTTTATAATTCACTAATTCTCATCAATTCTACACTCCTGTTTTTATAATTCACTAATTCTCATCAATTCTACACTCCTGTTTTTTATAACTTACTAATTCTCATCAATTCTTCACTCCTGTTTTTTATAATTCACTAATTCTCATCAATTCTACACTCCTGTTCTAATACTATGCTAATTTTCCTTAATTCCATACTGCTGTTTTAATAATCTACTAATTCTCATCGATTCTAAAAGAAAATATTATTTCATATAAATTCTGTAAAGATAATAATTGGGTAGCTGGGGGGGGGGGGTGAATGGGGAATCTTCGTCAGCTGAAGATAATTGAAGAAGATTTCCATGATTCAGATCAAATTCTCCTCTATTAAGAAATTACGCAACGTTTAAGTTTACAACCCACCATATGTTGTTCCCAGTTTCAAAATCTAAAACCATCCTCAATGAAATCTGGTTAAAAGTGATCTTGATATTTTAACGCTTATTGATTAAAATTGGTAAATTAAATAGAATACAGGAAAATTAATGTTAAAGAAAAAGAGTCGTTTTGCCACAAACTGTGATTTTTGAATCCCTATATCTTTGCAACCCAATGTCGTAGACCTTTGATATTATAACAAACAATCTAAGTTTGAAATATTAAAGGTTTCAGACATCAGGATAAAAGATATATGGATTAGAATAATATGAGTTTGTGGCAAATACATAACTTCTTTGTACAGTACACATACATAGATTTATAAGCTGCAATTCTAGATTTGTAATTTTACTGGAGGTTTGCAACCTTGTGCCAAATTTTCCAGGGTTCCTTGTAAAAAGAGTTTAATGAAGTGAGTGTTAAACTGTGTTATTGAATCGTGAGTTGAGAATTATGAAAGGTCTCACGGGGATGAGTGAAGTACGAGATAAACTAGGAACCTGAAGCTATTAATCAACTGATTTGATCTTGTTTTTGCAAATGTTTCTCACAAGATCAGTTTTATACTAGAATTTTCTTTTAAGAGTTCACATAATCTTCATTCTCCGGCCTTTCATTATTAAACTATAAATCATGATAAAAACTTGTGTTTTAGTATTTCTTCTAAATCTGCTCTTTATTTTTTCTTTTCTTTTATTTCTCGTATCTTTTATATCCTTCTTTTCTTTCCTCTTCTCAGGTTTCCTTCTTTTCTCTCCTCTTCTCAGGTTTCCTTCTTTTCTCTCCTCTTCTCAGGTTTCCTTCTTTTCTCTCCTATTCTCAGATTTCCTTCTTTTCTCTCTTATTCTCAGGTTTCCTTCTTTTCTCTCCTATTCTCAGGTTTCCTTCTTTTCTCTCCTATTCTCAGGTTACCTTCTTTTCTCTCCTATTATCAGGTTTCCTTCTTTTCTTTCCTCTTCTCAGGTTTCCTTCTTTTCTCTCCTCTTCTCAGGTTTCCTTCTTTTCTCTCCTCTTCTCAGGTTTCCTTCTTTTATCTCCTCTATTCAGGTTTCCTTCTTTTCTCTCCTCTTCTTAGGTTTCCTTTTTTTCTCTCCTCTCCTCAGGTTTCCTTTTTTTCTCTCCTCTTCTCATGTTTCCTTCTTTTACTCCATTTAACTTCCTTATTCTCATTTATTTTATTTTACCTTCTCATCCTCTTTTTAAATGGTCTCTGTAATCCCTTCCCTCATTATTTTCAACCAATCCTCTCCTTTCTACAGTCTTCATTTTAGTTCTTTCCATAAACATTATTCTCCATTTTATGTTCGACCATTAAACTCCATTCTTCATCACATTTTTTCCTTTTACTCCATTCTATGTCCTCATTAATATTCATTCTCCATTCTATGCTTCTCCAGTTCAGGCTCTCCATAAACTACTCTCCAGTCTATTACACCTTTTATTCCATTCTCCATTCAAGGTCTTTTTTACACTTCATTTTTTATTTATAAAGTTTGATGCAATTAAATTTATTTAATTTCTAATTTTTAAGTAGTTTCCACTAGTTCCCTATACCAAGAAATTTTGAAAATCTAATTTAGAACCCAGCTCCTTTCAAACCAAGATTAGGATAAAGAATATCTAATCTTTTCTCAAGACAATGAGTTCTATATTTTCTCATGTTTTGAAGGCAAGCAGTGCCTGACAATGGTCTATATAGGCCTCGGGGCATGGTCAGTATATAGTAAAGAAAAATAACAATAACTATCTAGATTGCATCCTAAACCTGCAAATTGCCGGATATTTCGTATTTTAAAATGATTTCCTGTATTATGTTTGTCCAGGAGGTTAAATCGTGCCCGATCCTTGCCTCTATTTCAACACAAGTTCTTCCGATAAAAAGTTTGCATGTTTTCTTACATGCAACATCCCCGCATCAAGCTCGTAAACCGGGATTTGCGGCGCAGAACTAGGTTCCTCGGATCCAAACTAGCGCAGACAGGTCCGACGTTAACCCCTCACAACACGCTTTCGTCTGCTTCTGAATGAGCCACAAATTGAGCCACCTTGGTTAGCTCTGAAACCCAATCTTCAATCGTGTTTACCATTAACACGATTTAGCCATTCTGGATCTGCGTTAAACGTCCGAATTACCCATCGTGCTGGTAGGAGCCGATATCTACCAGTATAATACCTCTATTTCCTAAATGTAACTGCAATCAATTTTAACGAGCAGCAATCGATTTCAAGGTCTAGGATATTTTAAAATCCAGTTTTGATGAGAGAGATTTTGTTCGAGCTCTCCTCCTCTTTTAAATGGATCCTAGACTAAATCTATTCGGTTACGTTTTTTATCCTTTGCCGACGTAGATTAAAGTTTTGAACATTATCATTATAATTTGCTTATTTTACGTAAAATTGACTTTAGTTATCTTTCCTTAAAGTTCTGAACATTATTATTATAATTTGCTTATTTTACGAACCATTGACTTTAGTTATCTTTCCTTAAAGTTTTGAACATTATTATTATGTTTGCTTATTTTACGAACCATTGACTTTAGTTATCTTTCCTTAAAGTTTTGAACATTATTATTATACTTTGCTTATTTTACGAACCATTGACTTTAGTTATCTTTCCTTAAAGTTCTGAACATTATTATTATAATTTGCTTATTTTACGAACCATTGACTTGAGTTATCTTTAAACAGCTATTATATGTTGTAATTAATAAATAAGGACTGTTAATTAACAGTCTCCCAATCACATCCAATCCTTCTTCATGATTAAGATTCAACTTCCTTGTTGCTTGTTGAACAGATTAATGATTCAAGATTTCCTGTGTCAAGAAGTCAACAGGAGTCAAACAGTTTCCTCAACCTTCCTAGGATCCCGTCATGTTTCTCATATAATTGCCCTTTTACCGGATCATTTTCGGTCATAAAACCTTGTCCTTGAAATTTGTTGATTTTAGCTAGAAATATAAATATTTTGTGTACGTGAGTACGTGAGTCCGTGTGCACGTGTGTACGTGTGACCACTGACTAAGGTATACGTGGGTCTAGTAAACTATTCATAAAAGAAAGAAACTCCAACGTCAGAATAGAAGACATTGATATAAAAACAGGATAAATTCCATGGATATATTGATAGGTTTCATAAACAATCGATAAAAAGAAGAAAAAACTTGCTGAAATAGACATACAGACAGTGAGAGAACTGAAATTGATTGATAAAAACAGACTGGAGTAGGTAGAGCAAGCTAAGCTAGATCGGAAATGACATATATCAAGGTTTCTTCTCTCCCAGTTCTCAGAAGTAATTGTTAGTTTTGCTCCGGGATGGCGAACATGTTTTACAGTCTAGATTATAGGTTGGAGGGAGAGGGTTCGGAAACCGGAGTAATTGGAAAAATTTAAACTATTATTTGGAGAATATTTCGCCTGGACTTGCATTACAATTTCCCGTAATTTCAAAGAAATTGCATTTTTTTTAGTTGCAGGGGGATAAATGCACTGATTACATCTACACCCCACATACACACACCCCCATACATATACATTATACATCCAAACCCCACATACACACACCCTCATACATATACATTACACATCTTCTGAGACTAGTAACAAGAAATATAACTTTTATTATTTCAGGAGAAAGAGATGGTTGACAGTGCACCAATGGTTCTGCTCCCCCACCAATCTAGTCCAATGTTTTCTCCTGTGAACCCTATGCTTGCAAGAATGGGACTTTTACTTTCTTTCCGAGAACGAGGACTAGTCCCTGTATCCCCAGACAGTCCCACTTCAGATGGACCTTTTGACCTTTCCAAGCCAGGGAAAGATGACCAGCCTTTAGATCTCCGGGTTGAGCGGAGAAAGTGTGACAGTGAGACCAATTCTACAGTAGAGGATGAGAATAGAAACCTTGTACCAGTTCCAAGACCTGAGAGTAGGCAGAGCTCTATTACTGGAGAGGAGAACGAGGACAGCTCTCCAACTCCTCCCAGGCTATTCCCCTTAAATTATTCCTTAGTCTGTGATAGTCTAACCATGCTACAATATAAATATCCCCCCTCAGGTTTACCTCCCTCCAACCGTGCCATATATGAGCGATTTGAGAAAGGTTTGAGGCTCCCAACCCCCCAGATATCCCTATCCTCCTCCCTCTACTCTAACCCTGGTTATCATTCTTCTCCTGGGTTCGGATCCCCGCCTAGTCGTGATACTCCAGTACAAAAGACTTTAAAGGCGATGCTTGGCGGTAACTGCAGTAGCAATCTTGGTAAACCCAACAAGGAACGGTATGGATGCAAATACTGTGGTAAAACCTTTCCCCGCTCAGCAAACCTCACCCGACACCTCCGAACCCACACCGGAGAACAGCCCTATAAATGCCAGTTTTGTGAACGATCCTTCTCCATATCCTCAAACCTACAGAGACATGTGAGAAATATTCACAACAAGGAGAAACCGTACAAGTGTCATCTCTGTGAACGTTGTTTTGGTCAGCAAACCAACCTGGACAGACATCTGAGGAAGCACGAAAACGATGGTCCTACTATCCTGGACGGATTAGGTTCAGGCAGGCACAAGTTTTTTCTTCCTTGTAAGAGGGAGCAGGAGGAGCGAAGAGACGTTCTTATCGCAGCTCTTCACGGTGTATCTGGGGGGTTGAGTGAACACGAGTTAAAGATCGAGGAGGAGGAAGAGATGGAGGAGGAGGAAGAACTAGATGTGGACGGAGAACCCAGAGATGAAGGAGTATCACCTCCCTGATTATGAGTCTTAAACCAACAATGTAACTTAACCTGCCATGTTTTAGTGAAATCAGTCAAAATCCTTGCCACTACTCAAAGACAAGAGTTTTAACTCAATAGTAGAAACTGATGCTGAACAGAACTCTGCAGAGTTACCTTGAAGCAAATTTGCATCTTCAAAAACATTTACCCTTGCCATTTGGACTGTTTTACCAGGAAATTCTCTAGTCGATATTATAAACCCATATTGTTTTTGTTATAAATTATTTTGTTATCAATATAATACTCAGATATTTTTTCCTTCAACTTATTTACAGAAAATGTTTTAGTGTAGGATAATATTCAAGTTTGCAGTTAAGGAACGAGATGAAAGTGAAAAGGGCGGATACATGATATGGGTTGGAGAGGATTAGAAGAGAGCTTCATTTAATTTTATGAGAATTTTATTTTCAACTCTATGCTCCACGAAGTGTTTGAATACGCAAGCATGCCAATTTAGTAATATTTAAAAAAGTTTTTTTTTGGTTGAGTTTTTAAATGTAAAAGTATGTTTTTGGAGTTTTACTTTTGAAACAAAGCATCTTAGAATCAGTATCAATTGAATATTTTTGTTAAAACAAAAGTATAACATCTAGATAAACGCTAAATCAAATGGAAGATTTCTTCACATTAATTAAAATTTTTTCTGCTGTTCTCCAAAATCATCCTTTTTTAATGCAAGGATTGAAAAGAGTTTCTAAAGTCTTATTGGTGTAAGGGAGGGTCTGTATGTATGTATGACTGAATGAGGGTGGGGTATACATGTGTAAAGTTTGAGCAAAATTAATCCTATGTCGAGAGAGAGAGAGAATGTTGGGATGTAACAAGGGCAGATATATCCACCCTCTTCTTCTTCTCTCGCCCACACCTACAGGGTGTCCGACAAAAAAGTCCAACTTTTTCAGACCTTTTCAATCCCAAAATAAAAATTTTATCGCTACGATTTTAACAAAAACAAAATTTTTGTGAAATTTCATAATTTTCCGGACACTCGTAGCAAGAACCCATACTAATTATATTCCCATCTAAGTTCCACTCCTCTCTCATCCATCTTACACATATTAGTGCAGGGAAAAAGTGTTGAACTAATTTGAAGAATACACAGACCATTTCTCAACCAAGATTCCACTGTTATTATTTGATTATTTTAGTCACTTGTCAGTTGTCTCTTTATGGTGTGCGAGGTTTAATTGCTGATAAACAACTTTTTATTAGACTATTATCACAAGGCTCAATACCAAAACTATATTTGTCCTTCAAATATATCGAACAATATGGTTCAAAATTGCAATTTAATAATATGTTTGGATAGAAATACAATTATCTCTTTATGGATACTTAGGTTTAAATTGTTTTTTTGACAATTAGAATCATTAATAAAAAAATCTCTCTTTCTCCCCCCCTTCCCATCTTTTTCCGTTCCTCCTTTTTTTCTTATCCCCCCTCCCTCCCCCTCCCTCCCACTCCCTCCACACTTCTTTGCTTTGGATCAATTATATTCCCCTCGAAGTTCCCTGCCCCCCTTTTTGTTTACAAAAATTTATGATTTATTTTCTTCAATATACAAACCTTCTTTTAATATTAAACCTTCCTCTAATACAAACCATCCTTCAATACAAAACCTTCCTTCGAAACAAAAACTTCCTTCAGTACAAAACCTTCCTTCAATACAAAACCTTCCTTCAATACAAAACCTTCCTTCAATACAAAAACTTCCTTCAATACAAAAACTTCCTTCAATACAAAACCTTCCTTTCATACAAGACCTTCCTTTAATACAAAACCTTCCTTCAATACAAAACCTTTCATCAATATAAAACATTTAAAAAACCTTCCATTCTCAAGAAACTTGTGTTCACATATTTTCTTGATGTAAAGTTTAAAAGCATAAATTTATTAGATGTCTGCTGGGTTGCAGGGTATAAGAAGTGACCGAGTTATTTGTGAAATATTTTTAGTATTGAAACATTATTACTTTCTGCATGCAAGCTCTTTCACTCCAGTTCCTCAACATTTTCAATTGAAAATTTAGGATTCTCTTTCACTGTTCCCTGCTTCATGATCCTTGGTAGATTGGAGTTTCATGATCCTTGGTAGATTGAAGTTTCATGATCCTTGGTAAATTGGAGTTTCACGATCCTTAGTAGATTGGAGTTTCATGATCCTTAGTAGATTGGAGTTTCATGAGCCTTAGTAGATTGGAGTTTCACGATCCTTGGTAGATTTGAGTTTCATGATCCTTGGTAGATTTGAGTTTCATGATCCTTGGTGGATTTGAGTTTCATGATCCTTGGAAGATTGGAGTTTCATGATCCTTGATAAATTGGAGTTTCACGATCCTTGGTAGATTGGAGTTTCACGATCGTTGGTAGATTGGAGTTTCATGATCCTTGGTAGATTGGAGTTTCACGATCCTTGGTAGATTGGAGTTTCATGATCGTTGGTAGATTGGAGTTTCATGATCCTTGGTAGATTGGAGCTTCATGATCGTTGGTAGATTGGAGTTTCAAGATCCTTGGTAGATTGGAGCTTCATGATCCTTGGTAGATTGGAGCTTTATGATCCTTGGTAGATTGGAGTTTCATGATCCTTGGTAGATTGGAGCTTCATGATCCTTGGTAGATTGGAGTTTCATGATCCTTGGTAGATTGGAGCTTCATGATCCTTAGTAGATTGGAGTTTCATGATCCTTGGTAGATTGGAGTTTTATGACCCTTGGTAGATTGGAGTTTCATGATCCTTGGTAGGTTGGAGTTTCATTTATCATTGGTAGATTGGAGTTTCATGATCCTTGGTAGATTGGAGTTTCATGATCCTTGGTAGATTGGAGTTTTACGACCCTTGGTAGATTGGAGCTTCATGATCCTTGGTAGGTTGGAGTTTCATTTATCATTGGTAGATTGAAGTTTCATGATCCTTGGTAGATTGGAGTTTCATGATCCTTGGTAGATCGGAGTTTCATGATTCTTGGTAGATTGGAGTTTCACTATCCTAGTTAGGTTGGAGTTTCATAATCATTGGTAGATTGGAGTTTTTTTTCAAATATACAATCTATAATCTTTTTGATTCAAAAATGTGTAAAACATTTTTGGAACACTGTTTTCAGTTTGGATGGATTTTGTGGATTCGGTGGTAAAATTTAGCAAGACTTTGAATATTATGAATGGTGTGAAACCTAGGCACGGCTGGTTTGACTTTTAGTTTATATGGACAGCGCAGGAAAAGTAGACGAACTAACTGTACATAGTTCAACTAACTGTACATAGTTCAACTAACTGTACATAGTTCAACTAACTGTACATATAGTTCAACTAACTGTACATATAGTTCAATTAACTGTGCATAGTTAAACTAACTGTACATAGTTCAACTAACTGTGCATAGTTCAACTAACTTTACATAGTTTAACCAATTGTTCATGGTTTAATTAACTGTTCATAGTTCAACTACCTGTGGAAATATCTTTCTCTTGTCTGTCTTTCAGTTTGTAGTTTAAAAAAGTCCAAACAGCAAAACCAAATTGTTTATAGATTTTATCATTTCATATTATTATCTATACGCATGTTTAATTTAACGCTGACAGAATTTTAGAAATAATAATAACTAAAAATAGGATGTACTGTATATTCTGCAATACATACATATTCTAGCTTTAAATAATAATTACTGAGAATAGGATGTACTGTATATTCTGCAATACATACATATTCTGGCTTTAAATAATAATTACTGAGAATAGGATGTACTGTATATTCTGCAATACATACATATTCTAGCTTTAAAGAGACCGTAGACGTAATTTCAAATGACTCTCCAATTATAGAGTGACATGTCCGATTCACAAAGATACCCTCAATATATTTGTCTGATAAAGAATGACGAAAAATATCAATTATTATTTTTTTTTGAATATTATTTTCTCAGATGGTTAATTCAGGAAATTGTTAGAAATTAACACTTTTCAAAGTTTAAAAACAATGACAACATTATTGATCAGATAAAGGTATAAATGGTAACGTTGTGAATCGAGCCTGTGAAGGTCACTAGAAATACCAAAGACAGTTCCTTTATTATTGACAGGACTTTATAAACGATATTAACTGAGAGATGAATGTAGTGTGCAGTGTATAGAGGAAGATGATATGGTTGAGATGGTTTAAATTAGCCATGAACTATGTCTGAGTTTACTTATTGTAGAAAAATGAAAACCTTAAGATTTACCCGATTGTATTGTTTAGCTCGCAGCAGGGAAGGATATGAAGATCAAGAGTAAGGATTCTGCAACCATAAAAAGAGAATTCTCCGTGACAGTTCTAGTTTGAACAAAGGGATCCTGGGCTTGTATTAGATTTACTC
The DNA here is from genome assembly GCF_000591075.1 of Eurytemora carolleeae. Classification (NCBI taxonomy): domain Eukaryota; kingdom Metazoa; phylum Arthropoda; class Copepoda; order Calanoida; family Temoridae; genus Eurytemora; species Eurytemora carolleeae. The sequence continues at coordinate 266,463 of NW_019396122.1, read as the reverse complement.
TAGAGGGGGTCTTCATATCTGTACTCTGTAAAATATTTTTTATCTAATTTCAAAAACATTTTTATGTGATAAAATAGAAGCATAAAGTTAAAAATAGCATATTCGCTACGGGGTTACTAGTAAAAGGATGCGTCCATATAACGCCTCCAGTTTAACCACACATTTCTTTTCTGTGAAAGCCATTTTTCAATTTCATTAAAAGTCAATGGCCAGAGATTTAGGTCAAAACATAGAGTTTAGACCAAACCTATTTTGTCTTGAATATTGAAGACCTAGAGGGAAAGATTAGTTTTAATGTAAAGATATTAACCCTTAAAATATTTTTGTATTTTCACAAGGTCTTGAAATAAGGATTGAAAAATTCCAGTACTAAGCAAGAAATGGGAATACTCTGGGTATGATGTTACACAGGCTAATGATAACATTTGATCATCATTTTCTCAGTTCTTGTTAATCCTTTTCCATCTGTTTTCAATCCAACACCCAACATTTATCTACATTTTAGACTTTCTAACTTTTTACCAACATCTGTCGAAAGAGAATTCAAGTTTTTAAAACACTTGGGTTTCAGGGGCTAGCAACAGTTTAAGCGTTTAAATTTAGCTTTTCAAGCGACCATTTTTCTTCGTAATTGTAAATCTCAAAGTATTGCGCATTTTCTGTAAACAATGATAGATTTATAAATCTTAAAAATCGACATATTTTCTAGGCATTATTTTTTACTTTGGGTCGTGTGATTTTTCGTCTTGAAGGTTTATCGGTTACAGACAGTCAGACAAACAAGCCAAATTCATTTATAGATAGATAATTAATTAGGGACCAGATTGAGAAGTAGCTGAACCACGTAGAATAGTTCAACAATTTATCTCGTGCGCCAGTTCAAGCTGAAGAGAAGTGGTTAAACTACGTCTACGCGGTTCAACCATATCTCCCTTTTTATGAGTTTCATGATCCTTGGTAGTGGTTAAACTACGTCTACGCGGTTCAACCATATCTCGCTTTTTATTGAATCTGGTCCCACTTTATAAATAAAAAATCATTAAACAACAATAAGATGAATTCAATCTGAGGTTAAAGTTTGTTCTCGATGAATTTATTCCTCTAGAAGATATTCCTTGACTTATCTCATCTTTACAGCTCCTAATCAAATACTTAGATACAATCACCTCCCCTCCACACCCTATAAATTATTTTGTTATCAATA
>NW_019396122.1:225641-265158 GCF_000591075.1 Eurytemora carolleeae | reverse complement strand
AGTTAATTACTCTTTACATAGCTAGGTATAGAGTTAATTACTCTTTACATAGCTAGGTATAGAGTTAATTACTCTTTACATAGCTAGGTATAGAGTTTATTGGTTTTTAAATAACTAAAAATAAAGTAAAGCAAAGATAATATAATAATACCTGAACAATACATAGTTGATGAAAGTTGAAATGAAACCAATATCTGATTAATAATGTGAAAGATACTGTCGTTTTTCTAGATTTAAGCGTATTTAATTCAGATAATTTCTATGCATTTTCCTGCAGTTTTCAACATTTTAGACATATGACATCTTCATACTTTAAGGGTAGGGTTGTTAATCAGGAATTGTCATCTTTTCATGGAGGATCTCTTTAAATTACGAAGAATTAAAACATCCTAATTCTTATTTCAGCTGAGAATAGTCTAAATCTAAATAGTCAGATAAGGGTAGTCTTTCTTACATAATGATGTACAGAGAAAACATCTTATAAAAGATAACTCAGAGTGAAACTAAATTCAAAATTACCCTCTTTACAGTCTGCTCATGTAGCAATATGCTATTGTTATAAAACTATACTTTTATTGCAGATAATATTGCGGTTTCATGGTTAGATGTTTATTTGCTTTGATCTAGGCCTCTTGCATTGGATTGCATACTAAGATATATACATATTTTAAAAATAGGGATCTAAATAGGATCGATATTTTCTTATCTCACATTGTGCACCACTGACATCGAGCATCAGAAGCTCGTAAAAAATTCTCTAAATGATATCTTGAACCCTACTCTGCTCCTGTATTCTTGAACCCTACTGCTTCTCTATTCTTGAACCCTACTCTGCTCCTGTATTCTTGAACCCTACTCTTCTCCAGTATTCTTGAACCCTACTCTGCTCCAGTATTCTTGAACCCTACTCTGATCTTGTATTCTTGAACCCTACTCTGCTTCTGTATTTTTGAACCCTACTCTGCTCCTGTATTCTTGAACCATACTGTGATCCTGTATTCTTGAACCCTACTCTGATCCTGTATTCTTGAACCCTACTCTGATCCTGTATTCTTGAACCTTACTCTGTTCCTGTATTCTTGAACTCTACGCTTCTCCAGAATTCTTAAACCCTACGCTTCTCCAGTATTCTTGAACCCTACTCTACTCCTGTATTCTTGAACCCTACTCTGATCCTGTATTCTTGAACCCTACTCTGCTCCTGTATTCTTGAACCCTACTCTGCTCCTGTATTCTTGAACCCTACTCTGATCCTGTATTCTTGAACTCGACTCTACTCCTGTATTCTTGAACCCTACTTTACTTCAGTATTCTTGAACCCTACTCTGCTCCTGTATTCTTGAACCCTGCTCTGCTTCAGTATTTTTGAACCCTATGCTTCTCCAGAATTCTTAAACCCTACTCTTCTCCAGTATTCTTGAACCCTACTGTGATCATGTATTCTTGAACCCTACTCTGCTCCAGTATTCTTGAACCCTACGATCTGCTCCTGTATTCTTGCACCCTACTCTGCTCCAGTATTCTTGAACCCTACTCTGCTCTTGTATTCTTGAACCCTACGCTTTCTGCTTCAGTATTCTTGAACCCTACTCTGCTTATGTAATCTTGAACCCTACTCTGCTTATGTATTCTTGAACTCTATTCTTCTTCTGTATTCTTGAACCCTACTCTGCTCCTGTGCTCTTAAACCCTACTCTGCTCCTGTATAATTGATTCCTACTCTTCTCCTCTATTCTTGAACCCTACTTTGTTCCTGTATTCTTGAACCCTACTCTGCTCCTATTTCCTTTAACCCTACTACTCTGTTCCTGTATTCTTGAACTCTACTTTGCTCCTGTATTCTTGAACCCTACTCTTCTCTTGTATTCTGAACCCTCCTCTTCTCCTGTATTTTTAACCCTACTCTTCTCCTATATTCTGAACCCTACTCTGCTCCTGTTTTCTTGAACTCTACTCTGCTCCTGAATTCTTGAACCCTACACTTTTCGTGTATTCTGAACCCTACTCTTCTCCTATATTGTCAACCCTACTCTTCTCTTGTATTCTGAACCCTACTCTGCTCCTGTATTCTTTGTTCAATCCATGTCCCTGAGATAGGACTGAAACAATGAAGATAAAGATTGCTAAAACAAGAACTTGTCTACGGAACCCAACTACACTAGTAGATAAGAAAGTAGGAGGGTCCAAGGTGGGATGGAACCATCCTAGGGAAAAACTAGCGAGAGCTTGAAATTCTAATCTAGAGAAGAGACAGGGATACATTGATACAATCCTAAACTTTTATATGGAACTAAGATGTTATCTGATCTTCTATACGAGTTAAGAATGCATCTTAGATCTACTATATAAAACCAGACGAGGGCCTCGTACCTTAAATAGAATGAAAAGGATGTGTCTTATCTTCAAAAGAAGACAAGAATGTATCTTCATTAAATACTGGATGAACCTTTCGGATCATCTAGGTTTTTCAACCTTGCATACAGCATAACGGAATTTTATTTAGTTTTTTTCTATCTTACATTAAGAAATATACAATGTTGTACTGAGAAATTTCTCTGAAAAAGTGAGGAAATGATGAAGATGATGAAAGAATGCAGAAGCTAGAGCTGAACCTACAAAACCAAACTTAGTCTTGTCATCTCTCCAGGAGATTTTAAACTCTTCTGGTTCATATGTCAACAACTTTGCAACTTAGTAATTCAATAACTCAGCAACTTAGTAATTCAGTAGTTTAATGGATTAACAACTTTGCAACTTAGTAATTCAGTAACTCAGCAACTTAGTTATACAGTAACTCAGCATCTTAGTAATTCAGTAACTCAGCAACTTAGTAATTCAGTAACTCAGCAACTTAGTAATTCAGTAAATCAGCAACTTAGTAATTCAGTAACTCAGCAACTTAGTAATTCAGTAACTCAGTAACTTAATAATTCAGTAACTCAGCAACTTAGTAATTCAGTATCTCAGCAACTTAGTAATTCAGTAACTCAGCAACTTAGTAATTCAGCAGTTTAATGGTTTAACAACTTTGCAACTTTCCACAAGTTACAGTAACTCAGTAACTCAGCAAGATAGTGATTTTGAAATTAAACAAATTAGTTATTCAACAACTCAGCAAGATAGTTATTCAACAACTCAGCAACTAGATAATTAAGTAATCAAGCAACTAAAAAATTCAGTAACTAAAAACGCGCAACGAGCCATAAATCATTTTCAAAAATCAAAGACGACAAAATTATTTAAGAAAGAAAAGGTGTAACAAGGTTGCATTTGTATTGTTTAGAAATCCTATTTAAAGTCCGTCCGTGTGGTCATAAAAAATAGAACAATGTTTTTTCACATTCAGTTTGTCTCGGCTCCCTGACCTAAACCTACGCAAGACTAAACCTAGAAAATAAACAATAGAACGCGTCAACACAATAGAATAATTAGGCTAGAATAAGGTCTTCCTTATATATTTCACACAAATCATAGACAAGGTATTAAACAGACAATGCAGATAATAGGCCTGTTATTGTATCCGGAAAAATATGCATTGTAAAACCAAGGAGATATATTGAAAATCAGTAGTTCGAAATTTTACTGTCAATTGCCTTCTATAGTTTTGGGTGTTCAGTTCTAGTTGTAGTAAAGTGTATCTCACAGGTCTGTTTACATTAATACTGTATGATAAAACCCCACTCAGACGCCCTCAATTACGAACTACGCCGTGTACGTAAATGCAAAAATAATATTTGTCAAGCAAAGTATTAAAGCTGTACAGTATACACTGCACACTGTTTATGAAAAATACACTGTACAGAAATAAAAACAAAAATATAAAGATAAAACTATAATATTGAGGATTTGAATGAGAACTGATATTTGATCACGAAACCAATATATTTTACATCTCACTGCAATAATCACTATAACACTTCCATACACAACTAACAATATAGGGTAATCAGAGTATTGATTATTTACACAATGTTTTTGTTTAACCTTTTCAATTTTCAATTTTTGTTTTCAAAAGTCTGCATATAGAGACATTTAAATATTAGGTTTGGCGCCTTTCTCTTTTTCTTCATGCTAACATCTTTTCTAGTCTTAAAGGGACTGTTTTCTGCTCACATCTTTTCTAGTCTTAAAGGGACTGTTCCATGCTCACATCTTTTCTAGTCTTAAAGGGACTGTTTCCTCCTCACATCTTTTCTAGTCTTAAAGGGACTGTTTCATGCTCACAACTTTTCTTGACTTAAAGGGACTGTTTCCTGCTCTCATCTTTTCTAGTCTTAAAGGGACTGTTTCCTGCTCTCATCTTTTCTAGTCTTAAAGGGACTGTTTCATGCTCACATCTTTTATAGTCTTAAAGGGACTATCGTCGTTATTTTAAGTGACCCTCCACTTCAAGATCTTAAGTGGGTCTTTCCTGATTTACAACGGTACCCTTGAAACCTTTATCTGATCAATAATGAGCTAAAAATAACTTTTTAGCTTACCAATTTCTTATAATTTCTTCATTGTTTCTAAAGCAAGAAATGCTAAAGTTACTTTGTAGAGAAACCAAAAATAAAAACAATCAGTTTTCATCAACAAAAACATGGATATATAATTTATACTTGATCAGAGAAAGCTTTTGATTGGTCATGACACTTTACCAATTGAGGCTCAATTGAAATTACGTTTACAGTCCCTTGAATCAAAAAAGAAACATGGAAAATAAAAAAAAATACTTGATTATAGTGTCGCAAAAATGTTTTTAATATGAATGATTGCAATAAAACTTGTATAAAAATCAGTGCCACTTTATAAAGACCATTTTTTGCAATCTTTTTGGTTGCGGCAATTTTGTGTGAATGGGATGAAAAGGAATGGTTAGATAAAGAAGAACTATCATTTCGTTTTCACAGTTTGATAGTTTAAACCTTCACACACATTACAGATATATCCTGCAATCATTGTTTGGTCCACTCTCCACTAAACGCTAATATATCTTCGGTCAGTGTACTGAAAATTTCTGCAGAACGCACCGGAAGCTTAGTTGAGGGTGGGTCTATCATTGATACAGGGAGTCTTTTTCTAAGAAGGATACAGGGGTTAATCTAAGATTAAAGGTTTATACTATGATGATACAAGGTTTTTCTAGGATACTGCAGATACAGGGGTTTTCAAGGATACAGGGATTTTTTAGGATACAGGGGTTTTCTAGGATACGAGGATTTCTAGGATACTGGGGTTTTCAAGGATAAAGAGTTTCTGTGGTTGTATTAAATATAACTGGATATAGGGCTTTTATTTATATCTGGATATAGTTTCATTCTAGAGGACAGGATACAAGTTTTATTTCTTGAATAATATGTACATATATTATGGGAAATAACACAAGATTTATTCAAAAATACATTTTTTTAAAGACACAGTGTTTTATAGTCTAGGGTACAAAATTTATTTTTGTACCTAAGATTAATCACAGGATACAGGATACAGGATTAAACAGTGGTTGCTTACCCAACACGGGTTTATATAGGGTACAGAGTTTATTCTAGATTACAGGGGCAGTGAGAAGGTGGAAGGGGATTTAATCTAGATTACAGGGGCAGTGAGAAGGTGGAAGGGGGTTTAATCTAAATTACAGGGGCAGTGAGAAGGTGGAAGGGGGTTGAAGAAGATGACATTGATAACATGTGGAGTAAAATTGATGTGGTTGGAAGCAAGGGCGAGGTATGTGGCTGGACACTGTGCTAGGGCTAGGAGCTGGGGGGGGGGGTTGAAATAGTTTTAGCACATTTTTCACACTCTTTTAGGAATGTTGTCAAGTTACTAAAGACTTTCAATTTATTTTCTGGGACAGAAAATCTTCTGGATTTGATCTGTATGTACTGTAGTAGTCCAATATTATTTCAATTCAACTTAACAACAAGAACAATAGTAAACACATCTGTGTTTAAAACAACAAGATTTGATTTAGTGTACTGCATAAAATTTTTTATTTTTTCTCGTGGAAGTTCCTGAATTATACAATTTTCTATTCTACGACTATTAATCTTTATTCTTCTTCCCAGGCATCCATTTAACATGATCCTATGATTAAAGGGAATGTTGACCTTCCATTTAATGTTCCATTCACAAAGTTACCCTTTAAACCCCTGTCTGAGTTAAAAGTGAGGAAGAAATCGCCATTTCCTATCTTAAAGGGAGTGTTCGCGAAAAATGAAAGGGGGTATAGGTTGACGTCGAATGAAATTCTACATCGATCGCTACTTATTTTACTTCTATCTGTTGCGTCTATAAGGAGAAAAAGTTTTAAAACGTCTAACACCCAAAAGCGTAGCGTCTATACAAATTCATGCGTAGGTGTATTCTTCCACTTAGATCGTAAATGATTCAATTTTTAAAACTACTCATTCATACATTACAACTTACAATTGTCGAATGTAATTCAATGCATTTGTATATAGTTGATATCTCGTAATATTTTTCTTTATGTTTTCAAAAGTAAACATCGGATCATAAAAAATTAAAAATATTATGAAATATCAACTAACTACGAATAAATCGAATTGAATTCAACAATTGTAGTTTATAATGTCTGATTGAGTAGTTTTTACTTTAATTGAATTATTTACGACCTTGAGTAGAAAAATGCAACTACGTGAATTTGTATGGACGCGCTACGCTCTTCGAAATGGCCAATACCTCCTTTCATTTTTCGCGAACACTCCCTTGTGTTGAACTTTTTCATTATCTCTTCACCATAAATACAAAAGACACATGTACAGAGGAAAAATAATAAATCTTCAGCTACACAAATAATGATATTATTTATCGTTGATTAATCAGACAAAGGTTATAAGGATATTAAAGATTGGTTTTGTATTCCTGTAAACCAACACTGGCAGCCTGCTCCTGGTACTGTTCCCAGTCCTGCTCCTGGTCCTCCACTGGCAGCCTGCTCCTGGTACTGTTCCTAGTCCTGCTCCTGGTCCTCCTACTGGCAGCCTGCTCCTGGTCCTATTCCTAGTCCTTCTCCTGGTCCTCTGTGAGAGATAAAGAGAAATGTTTGAAGAAATGATATCTCGACAAAATATTTATAAATCTCCGCACGCTTAAACGATACAAGAAGAGTTTTCTTATCCGAATACAAGGAATACCAGGGATAAAAGATTTTGGGAGAGTTTGGTTCAAAATACGAACAAAAACTTTATCTTGGGCGTTTAGGGGAAGCAACAAAGCCCGTAAATGTCACTTAAACTCTGTTTTTTTCCCTTCCAATTTTGCGGAAACCGTTTTTGCTCCGTTTTTTCCAAATTGAACAATAGAAGCGGTGGTGTGTAAGGATGGCTTCCACCTAGATCTACTGTTTGTCTACACTGATCTACAGCTTTCAACATCAATTTGTGGTGAGTATAACAGGGGAATTGTAGGTCAGGATCTCAAATTTTGTAAAACCATGAAAATAATTCTTTTCACGGGCAAACTGAAAAAAGGTTGAGTTGCCGGTTCCTCCCCCCGTCTCCTTGTCGCTCCGGGCAGAACCAAGCTTTATCCTTCTTTGCAAGGTTTAAACTCCTTAAATATATGTGTACTGAGTTTACTCAGGTTGGGGCCTTTGTCGAATATTATTCCTATTTTTTGCCTAACCTTTCAATTCTTTTTAAATTCGAATGAAATAACCTGACGTTGAAACCACTTTCGTTTTCTTGAATTTACTAGTTTGGTAGAATAGTTCAGTTCTCATAGGATTAGTTTGGGTTTAAATTCTCCGGTTGGTTTCAATTTCAAGGTTTCATTTCTCTCCAAAAAAAACCATTTTAATCCGATGATTCTAGAATCTTAAGTATTGTTATGTTTTCAATCTTGAAATTAGAATTGATGAAATCTTCTTAATCTGAGAGATCCAAAGGATGAAACAGTGTTAATCTCTCTCTAGGTTTAGAATCCTTATCTCTAGCTGTAACTAGGTTTAAACACCAAAGATTATATCTTGAAGATTTTAATTTAGGCTAAACGTTACTTTCTCCTCGGTTTACGAGTTTGCAATAAATGAATTCACGTGTCTCTGGTAGAACGGTTTACCGGACTCATAGAGGGAGTCAAACCTAGAGAAAATAAAAGGAAATTAATAAAATTAGAAAAGATAAATAAATAGTTAAAGGAATTGAGTTTTTGCCACAAATGCCAATTTTATAATACCTAAATCTCCACAACCAGATAATGCATACCTTTCATATTTCAAACTTACATTGTTTGATTCACCAGAATTTATAGTTTGAAATATCTACGGTCTACGACATTTGGTTTTAAAGAAATTGGGATTTAAAAATCCGAGTTTGTGGCAAAAACTCAATTTCTTTACATGAGTTAACAACACATTGGTAATTCTAGAATAATTCAGGGCCGGGAAACCCGTAGAGTTTATTATCTGGCTGTCTAGTCCAGGTCCCTGAAAACTTAGATCAGGGTTAGAACATAGATCTCGATACATGATGTATATATTCACCAACAGTTGGTAGAAGATGGACCGAGGTAAAGGAGTATACTTGGTTCCATGGTAGAGGATAGATTATCTTGAATGTTCACTTTATTTCTAAATGAGATTGAAATATTTCAAACGTATTAAAAAAAACATTGTAAAGCAAAATGATGTAAGGGAGAAAGTTATTTATAAAACACTTAAATTTTTTTTTTAATTCTTTAAAAGTCAGATGAAATGAATAGTTTGATTAAATGCCCAACTAAACCCATTTTTTAAATTCAATGCTTCCTCCCTTTAAAAAGTTTGAGATCCCGGTTCTAAGCTAAGAGGAGAAAGATAAAACTTGTTTAATCTTCCAGTAGGTTGAGTGCCTAATCTAATAAATATTGGTTTAAGTGGTTAGTTCTGTATTCATCATTATATAGGTTTCTCCGTCCCAACCAGATTTTCAGGTTGATAGCACATCCTTTAGATCAACCATGAATTGTGTCTAGAGAAACTGAATAGACATATTAGAACCTAGATCAGTGAATTTGATCCTAGTTCATCAGTAAACATGGGTTCAACTTAGGACTCTATATCCATGGGATGGGTATTGGGTTTAGAGGAATTATCTAGCTAAGCTCTCCGTCAAAGAGCGGAAATGCTGGGTCATAATTTTTCCAGGTTTAGGTCATAATAATTTTGTTTTAACATTTAAAAATAATCACTGCATTTTTGTTGAAATAACACTGAAGTGACCTGACCTGAAAATTATTAAATGAGACTGAATTAAAGTCACTAAACTGACTGTTTTATTAATCCCTCGGTAAGTTTAACTCTTACAGCCAATACATAAAATGTTAAAAGCCATGTAAAGCATATTTTTAAACTAGTTTTACGCTGAGGCATTTTCGTTCCCTACTTGGCGAGAAAGTTGTCTGTTTTCCATGTTAAACAGTTTAGTTATCCTTCATCCTTGGAGGACTCAGCCCCAGCCCTGGGTCGGTCAAATCTATGGTTTCCAATGGTTTTTTGACCCCAACGGATACTGGAAAAAAATTCAAGCACCCTGGACAAATTCCTGTGTACGCCCCTGATAGGGCTGTACTATCTATACAATACCATTGTACGCCCCTGATTAGGCTGTACTATCTATACGTATCTTATCCTGTGTACGCCCCTGATTAGGCTGTACTATCTATACGTATCTTATATAGTATATATACTTGCTCAGGCAGCAATTTTCAAATCACCTAAACTCCAAGTCATGACATTTTACTGGAGTTAATATGCAAACAGGAAAACTTATCGTTCTTGTTCCAGCCCGGGCAACAGGGAGGATGACTTTTGTTAACTTTGTTTTATGAAAACAATTAAGTTTACTACACTTCATAAATTAAAGAAGTTGCTACATCGCCTAGCATTATCCTGGCTCAGCCTAGTTTTATTATCTTAAATTAGCCAATTTTTCTCAAGTAATTTTAACAATCAAAACCATAGGTATGCTGTAGGGAGGCAACCTTATGTGAAGCATTGATAAAAAATTCCTCTTTGGGAGTGAAAGTCTTTGAACAGTATGTGTAAAAATAACCTTGTGGAGTAAACATTATTTTCTGTGAAATAGAGAAAGAACCTTGTAAAGTATTAAAAAATCCCTGTCAAGTAAAAAAAATCCTGTTGGCGCAAAAGAACTTTATTACGGAGTAGAAATTTCTAGTTTTGCATTGGAAATTTTTTTTTGAATAAAAAGAAAACCCTTGTTGAGTTATACAAATGTTGTAGAGTAAAAAGAAACCCCCTTTAACTTATTAAAACGTTGTAGAGTAAAAAGAAAACCCTTTTTACTTATTAAAAACGTTGTAAAGTGTAATTAAAACCCTTGTAAATCATAATAAAACGTTGTCGATTAAATAGAAACCCGTTCTAAATCACAAGCGGAAAATAAAGAAAATTCTGAACATCAGAGCATATAGGAAACCCTGTTCAGTGCAGAATGAAGGAAACCCTGCTCAGAGGAGAATAAAGGAAGCTGGAATATAATTAATGTGACAGGTTAAGGTCCTGAACTGGACTACGTAAATTGATTAAATCTCCGTCCTCCTAGGATGCTCTCAATCTCAACCTAACTGGGTTACGCAGTCTGCTCTCAGACATAACTCAACAATGGGAATTTGGACAGGGGAGGCAGAGATAGGGGAAGGATGTACGAGGGGGGGGGGGAAAGGGTACATGTTTTAATGAGAAAACTAGATCGGTTTCTAGTGAACCCGAATGTTTTTAAAAGATAAAGTTATAAGACCACCATATGCTCTGGTAAACCTTGCGGTCCCTGGTTTCCAATTCCTTATTAAAATTCGACTCACATTCCAGTGTATTCAATCTTTTCTGGGTTCAGAGCAGCCACTGATCCAGGATCAAATATGATCGCTGTATTAAGTATTGAATGGGACCAGGATATCCATTTAATTCTTAACTAAAGAAAAAGTAATTGCTATAGAAACCCTTCCAACCAACTAAACTCTGAAAAGATCAGAAGAGGAGAGTAAGAGGTAGAGGGGGTGGGGGGAGCAACCCATTTCATACTTGTAGAATAAGTAGATCTTATCTTTATCCTTCTAAACATCATTATGAGGCATGGAACCCTAAAACGTTGGCGAAGATCCAAATCTGAAAACCTTGCTCCACCCAGATACTCCGAACCTACATTCTACACCCTCAAACTCCAGCTAGGGCCTGAAACCTTCTTTCTCCTCATAAACTTTAATAACGAAATATGTTATCGAATCGAAATATAACCCACCCCCTTTAACTCTACATTCCTAAAGGAACATAGCCGAGATTCTTTATGTTGAAACTAAATGAAACAGACTGGAAACTCAAGGAAACTCTAGGAGAAACTAGAAATATTTGAATCCTAAGAGTTCCCCCTGGAGCTAAGGATCTGGATGGTTTATAACACTGAAACCTAATCCTTAAATGTTGGACCCGGAGCAGACAAAACTTGATCCTGAACCTTGTAACAGTTCTTCTCTTCTATTAGTCAGTGTCTTTCCCCTCCAGCCAAGAATGTATACGAAGAAGGAAAAATGCTGAGAATATCTTAGTTCTAACATTGTACAATGTACATAGTATATATTTCAAGTTTAAAGGGACTGTAAGCGTAATTTCAAGTGACCCTCAATGCAGAGATGACAATGTTCGATTCACAACGATGAATTAGAAATCAATGTTTATAATTTTGAAAACTGATTTCTCTACAATGTCTTTCACATTATTGATCAGATAAATGTTTGAAGGGTACTTTTGTGAATCAGGCATTCCCATCTATACATGGAGGGTCATTTGTGATCACGCTTACAGTCCCTTTTAGGGAATTATCAACATATTTTTAAAATTAGAATTCTAGACCTGAACTTGGAAAAAGATCGGTTTTAAATTCTGATTCAGCCGAAATTTCACGAACACTCCCTTTTTAACATGTTGTTGACAGTTTCTTAAAATATTTTTGAATGAAATAAATTTTGAGTATATGTGATATATGTGTGTAGAAAGATATTTTATATAGATTATATAATGGGATTTACTTGATTTATATTTCTTGCTTGAAAAGAGCAGAGGACATTTATCTTCCTTGAAAACAAGAGTATATCTTGAAACCAAGAGTATATCTTGAAACCAAGAGTATATCTTGAAACCAAGAGTATATCTTGAAACCATGAGTATATCTTGAAACCATGAGTATATCTTGAAACCAAGAGTATATCTTGAAACCAAGAGTATATCTTGAAACCAAGAGTATGTCTTGTTTTTATACAATTGAAATTCAGAGCACTTTGAGCTCTTGAGACATATGATCATAGATAATTAAATAAACATAGATAGCTTATGTACGCAAAATCACCAAGAATTGTACAGTCCGCGAACTCATACTTCTAGGGGTCAAAGTGTACTTCAATGATAATCGGGGTGGTTTGGTGTTTTAATGGATTTCATAATGATTAAACCACTCAGGAGTGAATTTTATTTTGAGAATATCAATATATCATATTGACGAGAACTGAAAAAGGACATGAGAAGGACTAAACTAACTTAAATTTCTCTCTACAGAACTCATGTACACCACAAGTACTTAATGACATAAGAATAGCCAATGTTCACACCTGACCTAGTTAATCTATATAATAGGAATATCTTTAAAACATCTCTGTACATTTATATCGTTCAAGATGAAAAATGTCGTCTTATGCGCAATCTATCTTTATCTATGCATATGATACATTTGTATATGATTGGGGCGGTAATATTAACTTCATTTTCTAGATTTGAAAATTAAAAAAGGAACTGATGATTCGAATCAAATTCTATAATTTATAATTTTATAATCTCCTAATCGTTACAACCTGATATTTGATATTTCAAACTACAAGTTCTGCTAAGTACTAGATCAAAAAGTTAATATTAAATGTGTTCACAACCAGAGGTGTGAAATATCCAAGGGCGTACACAGAAATAAATCTAACAGGGGGGGGGGGGCAAAATTTGAACTGTAAATTCAAAACATTTGGCTTCTTGGATACTTTTAAAGGTACACATACAAATTACCTTGCAAATACTACTTTATCTCTCCTGCAAACAAAACTAGCAAAAAAACAGTAAGCTAACTTTTTTATGCTCTTCACTCTTCAGTTTCAGATTTCAACGTGTTATGTATGGCACTACATGATCTATACCTATAACACCATAGAGAAGAGAATATATATTAGAGAGGAATTTATAGAATCTCTCGGTATGAATTTTTTCAATCCCTTTCAGCCTGAAAGGGAGTTCAAAGTGTACAAATCATGTAAATGTTCACAAATTATGTGAATACTCCCGAGATTTATAACACAAAAGTTCTGTCTTTATGTAACAAAGGGATTAGAAATAAAAGTTCATTCAAGATGAAAACGGAAAATTGTGATTATTGTCTCCATTTGTTTTCAAAAACCATCCTTCGACCCAGAACTGTTCGTTCAAAATCTAGTTTTAGTTCGGTTCCGCTACTTTTACGTCGCCACCATCAGTACGAATCTGCAGCACAAGAATCAGAAAAATAAAAATAAAAAGATGAAAATAATTGAAGTTTGTAAAATTTAAACTCGTTTGTGTCCTGCATACCTTTTTTGTCCTGTATTTCTGTTTTATACTTTATCTCTGTTTTTCTTATATATCTGTTTTGTCCTCTTTACTGTTTGGACCTTAATTTCTGTTTTTCTTGTATAAATCTGTTTTGTCGTGTATTTCTCATTAATCCTTTATCTCTGATTTTGACATGTATCTCTGTTTATGTAATGTATCTCTTTTTTATCCTCTATCTCTGTTTTGTCCTGTATCTATGTTTTTCATGTATCTGGTTTTTATCATCTATCACTGTTTTGTCCTAAATTTCTGTTTTGTCCTGTATATTTGTTTGTTCTGTATCTCAGTTTTGTCTTATATCAGGTTTTTGGCCTGTATCTTGTTTGTTTCCTGTATATCGTTTTTGTCCTGAATCTCTGTTTTGATCTGTTTTATACTGTTTCTCTGTTTTCTCCTTAAACTTGTTTTTGTCCTGCATTTCTGTTTTGTCCTTTATCTCTGGTCTGGTCTTATTTTGTGCTTTCACCTTGTACCTGTGGTTTCTGTTGAATTCCTGTTTGAACCTGGATAAAAAGTTGAATAGAATCTAAATTGTTTAGTATTGACCAGTTTAGCTCCAGGCTAGCACTATTATATTGATAATAAAGGTGATGAAGTATATAGGTCGGATTCATCCTCTTTATCCAACCTTTATTTATTCTTTTTTAACCATTCTATTGGCTCTTAATATTTAATTTTTCTGTAAAAAATTCATCCGCAAATTTGTATCCTTCTCTTTTCTTTTCTAATCCTTCATTTTTCTTTCCTAGCAGATATTTCTCCCCTCATATTATCCATCTCTACTAGAAGATATTCCTCCCATTATATTATCCTTCTCTACTAGGAGATATTCCTCCCGTCCTATAATCCATCTTTACCAGAAGATATTCCTCCCATCATATTATCCATCTCTACTAGAAGATATTCCTCCCATTATATTATCCATCTTTACTAGAAAATGCTCCTCCCATCATGTTATCCATCTCTACTAGAAGATATTCCTCCCATCATATTATCCATCTCTGCTAGAAGATATTCCTCCCATCATATTATCCATCTCTGCTAGAAGATATTCCCCCATCATATTATCCATCTCTACTAGAAGATATTCCTCCCATTATATTATCCATCTTTACTAGAAGATGCTCCTCCCATCATATTTTACATCAAATGAAATTCAAGGTTACCCAGGCCGCGCATCTCTTATTGGTGATGTGCCTGAATTCAGGCATACCGCCACCAATCTTTGACCTCTGGCAAAATTGTGTGTGATACTGGTATCCTGCCGCTAAACCATACTTGCAGGGTGCTCATCTTCTTTCCTACATATACAGTGTACTCGTCCTCATTCATATATGAACAGGGTGTTCATATACAGTTATACTTATCCTCATCCATATATTAATAGTGTGCTAATATTCATCCATAAATAATCAGGGTACTCATCTTTATACATAGATATACATGGTGCTCATTATCATCCACACGTAAATATACAGGGTACTCATCCTCATCCATATATTAATTGTGTGCTCATCTTTATCTATATATAAACAGTGTACTCATCTTTAAATTGAATATACATGGTACTCATCCTCATTAAGCTTTATATAAGGTGTTCATTCTTATCTATCCACATACAGGGTACTCATCCTCATCCATTCTTATTCTTCAGGGCCCGGCGTTGCCCGTGGAAAAAAAATGTTTTTTGAAGAAAAATAAGCGAATCTTAAAGGAAAGCAAAAATCGAATTTCGTATAGCCTATGTCACCCCCAGGCTACCCATGGGTTCCCTCAAAATAAATCAGCCCGTTAGGTCCAGCCGTTTGACCGGATATATAGGGAACATATACACGAATGTCTTGTTTTATTGTATAAAAGATACATGTCAATCACTAATCAATAATCATCGTCCATTTATATAAAGGTTACTCATCCTTATCTTCATAGAATATATCTCCATATATTTATATGGATATGGAGTTCATCCTACATTGATAAATAAGGTGCTCATTTAAACGAAAGATCTCTAAAATAACAGATGTCCTCTCTTTCCTTACTTTTATTTATTTTTTCTTATAATGCGTAAACGGGATGGTTTACTTATAAACCCGTAATTACAGGATGGTTAGGATGAATAGAAATATTAAATCTATCAAATCGAAATACCGGCAGTAATAATGAGATGTATGATGACTGTAGAGAGAAGGATGAGAAGGATGAGGATGCATGATGAGTTTAAGATAGATACTAGATGAAACACGATTAAACTCTCTCCTGATCAAATCTGTCGTATAGCTAAGTAAATTCAACCCTTGGAAAAGGAATTTAACCAGGCAGGGGTAATTATTTGAAGCTGATCGAGTAACTCCAGATCTAAAACATGATATCCGTCCCGGAGCAAGGACAACCTTGAAGGTTTAAGACTGAGTTTTCATTATCTTGTAATGAGAGAAGGTTGAAATAATCAGATAAATCTCCTGTATTAGAGAATGATTTATCACGAAAGGAGTTTACACGGAATGAGTTCTAGCGTAACAAAGAATACTTTTATTTGTTTTTGGTTCATTAATCCTAACTTTAAATCATTTTACCAAGAACTTCAAATATATCATATAAATACAACTCTGATACTACTAGTCCAGAACAAGATTAAAACCAAAATATAGAAAAAAAGAACAACGAGATATTTACAAAGTTTGATAGAGTAGGACAGGTTTGTAACGCAAGATACGGTAAACCTTTATCCATATTTTTTAGGATAAGATAAGAGATGAGTTTACATTAGAATAAAGAAATTGAGTCTTTGCCACAAACTAAAATTTTCTAATCCCTATATATTTGCAACCTGATTGTGTAATCCTTGGATATTTTAAAATTAGACAATTTGATCTCACAGAGATCATATTTTGAAGTGTCAAACCTCTGCAACATCGGGTTGCAAAGATATAGGGACATAGAGAATAGAATATATATTAGAGGGGAATTTAAAGAATCTCTTGGTATGAATTTTTTCAGTCCCTTTCAGCCTGAAAGGGAGTTCAAAGTGTACAAATCATGTAAATGTTCACAAATTATATGCAGTAGAGTACATTAATACAGTATGTTCCCTAGACTATTCATTTCAATTTCGAATTTTTTAAACTGTTAAATAAACTTTATAATGAATTAGGTGAATAAAAACATCATTTGATTTATAATTATAACGGAAAATCATCGTTTGTAAAGTGGAAGGCATAGAGTCTATGTGAAATGATCATTGGTCAATTATGAAACCAGCCTATTTCATAATTTGGTTTTCTTTTAATATTAATTTTAGATTTTCTATAAAATGATATTCCAGGGCCCAAAAGATTATATAGCATAAATATGTGAAGTACACCTGCAGTATGGAAACAGTACAACAAAATGGCCGTTTTACACTTTTTTCTAGTAAGTTCCCATCTAATATATATTCTATTCTCTATGTATAGGGATTAATGATTTTGACTTTAAATAAAGATGAATTCTATTAGACAGTGGTAGGTTAGACCGTACCAGAATGGCTATGGATGAATTTAACTAATGATTAGTTAAAACAAGGATGAATGAGTTTATTTAAGGATTATTTAAGACAGGAATGACCATTAATGAGTTATTCTAAGTATTACTTAAGACAGGGCCGATGACCATAGATGAGTAAATTCAAGGATTAGTGAAGATAGAGAAGACCATGGATGAGTGGAACAAAAAGTAAATTCTTCTCTGTATTATGTGTTTTTGCTTACGAAACTTCTGAAGCATGAAGAAGTTAAAAACCTTAACTCTCTTCTTATCCCTAGCGGACTGGATAAACATCTAAAGATGCAACTTTTTTGATTGGTTTAAATCAGATATTCCACTTCAGGTTATTCAAAGATATCAAAATTATCAGATAAAAAAATCACGAAATATGTTTTGTGGCAAAGTTTTTGGTACATCTTCTTTGTTCACCTCTATCATTGGTTCAAGAATATCCAGGTTGTATATTCACTGTTTAGTTCTATCTTAGGTTCAAGTATATCCATGTTGTATTCATTATTCAGTTCTATCTTAGGTTCAAGTATATTCATGTTGTATTCATTGTTCAGTTCTATCTTAGGTTCAAGTATATTCAGGTTGTATTCACTGTTCAGTTCTATCTTAGGTTCAAGTATATTCATGTTGTATTCACTGTTCAGTTCTATCTTAGGTTCAAGTATATTCATGTTGTATTCACTGTTCAGTTCTATCTTAGGTTCAAGTATATCCATGTTGTATTCATTATTCAGTTCTATCTTAGGTTCAAGTATATTCATGTTGTATTCATTATTTAGTTCTATCTTAGATTCAAGTATATCCAGTTTCATGTTGTATTCATTGTTCAGTTCCATCTTAGATTCAAGTATATCCATGTTGTATTCATTGTTCAGATCTATCTTAGGTTCAAGTATATCCATCTTGTATTCATTTTTCAGTTCTATTTGAGGTTAAAATATATCCATGTTGTATTCACTGTTCAGTTCCATCTTAGATTCAAGTATATCCAGGTTGTATTCATCGTTCAGTTCTATGTTAAGTTCAAGTATATCCATGCTGTATTCATTGTTCAGTTCTATTTGAGGTTAAAATACATCCATGTTATGTTTATTGTTCTGTTCTATCCTAGGTTCAGGTATTTCCAGGTTGTGTTCGTTTATAGTTCTAATAAGCTCCAGGTTCCTCTATCCTTGGTACCGGTAGCTTATTAAATTTTATCACCTCTAATGATGGCATAGGTTGGAGGAATCCTCAGAGGAAAACAATTAGTATAGTTTACAGTCCTGGATATTGTTGGAACAAGATCTAAATTGAATATTCTGCACTAACAGACCTACACTGGAGGAACGAAGAACATGTGTATCCTCCACCCTCGTTAATTATCCCTGTGATCCAGGTCTGACAGGGAACTGCTGCGGGACGGAGCTCCCCGCCCTTGTTTCCATATTTCTGATGTTTCCTCAGATTAGATTTCAATCAACTGTACCTGGAGATGTCCAAAACCGGCAGGAGCATTCACAACCTTAATCATCCCACGTCAATACAACTAGACTCGGAACCAAGGAGAAACCAGAAAATAGATCAGTTTATAGAAACAAACCTTCTACCCAACCTGTCAATCAGATATTTGGAAATCCAATCCCAGCATGTTGTTTGAGAGGTCAAGCAGTGCTTCTTGATAACGTTATCTGATTCTAATGGTTTCCTAGTATATTTATTACTATCCTAGATTAGAACAAGTGAGTTTATGATCCCTGGACAATCTAATGATTGATGATTTTAATTCTAATCTGGAAACAG
This sequence comes from Eurytemora carolleeae, assembly GCF_000591075.1. Classification (NCBI taxonomy): domain Eukaryota; kingdom Metazoa; phylum Arthropoda; class Copepoda; order Calanoida; family Temoridae; genus Eurytemora; species Eurytemora carolleeae. The sequence continues at coordinate 246,224 of NW_019396122.1, read as the reverse complement.
ATTATTAGATTGTATATCTGAGTGCTCTCCCTGCTGTAGATTTTACACCAAATATTACTAAATAAATTTGGCTTGTCTGTCTGTCTGTCTGTTTGTTTGTATCCAATAAACGTCAAAACGGCTGAACCGATCGGGCCCAAATTTTTTGTGGGACATCACGTGACCGCAAGAAAGGTTTATGAATGATAAAAAAATGTGTTTTAAAGGTTTTTAATTTTGTAAAAAAAATTAAATTCTTGAAAATCCGCGAATTTTTTTAAAAATCCGCAAAATTTTTTTCTTTTTTCTTCTCTGTTTTAAAATGCAAACAAAAAGAACATGTTCACTATTTAACTAGAAGATGGGCGCGAAGCGCCCGTAAAGCCTAGTATTACTAAATTATCATAAAGGGAGAGGTTGCAAAGGAATTGAGTCTTTGGAACAAAATCAAATATTTAAATCACAATATCTTTAAAGAACTCGATGTTGTAAACCTTTGATATTTCAAACTCAGAATATTTGATCTAACAGAATTCATAGTTTGAAATATCTAAGGTATGCAACATTTGGTTCCAAAGATATAGTGATAAGAAAATCTCGAGTTTGTGGCAAAAACTCAATTCCTTTGGAAAGATGAAAGTAGTTTGATTAAAGTATATTGCATTGTTTTTTGTCAATCTGATGTTTCAAAAAATTTCAAATACTCCGTTCCTTTCCCCAGGAAAGGTTTATAAATGCTCAGAATTTCGAGTATTTGTCTCCAACAAATTTAGATTTCGTAAAATTTTGAAAATCTACGAAAAAATTTAATGAAATCCGCGAACTTTTTGTTATTGTTTTATACTGTACAAAGAGAAAATGCTCACACATAGAGCACCGTTTAAAGTTGATAAAGGAAGATGGGCACGAAGCGCCCTGAAAGCCTAGTAGATATATATTTGCTATGTGTTGCTGGTTTCTTTGTTTGCATAAATAAAAAAACAACATCAAAAGGCTGAAACGATTGAGCCACAATTTTTGTTGGACCTCATTTTCGGTTTTTTTTTACAAATAATATAAATTCTAACTCTTTCTTTCCAAACCACTCTTTGGATTAATCAAATCTTGTTTTTCCTTTTCGTTTCGTCCCTGAGAAGTTGTCATTACACCCTGATATATCCTTCCCTATAGTTCCTCTAGAGCTAGTTGCGTGCTGAACTGACCTTTCCTGGATAGTGGAGCGATAATATACTCATGATAAGTAGTTCTAAGCCTTGTTAGGAGGAGGTTCCTAGATTACTTCAACTAATTCAAAACTAGAACAAGAAACTTCAAGTTTTTCAACTCTGAATAGAAACAGACAATTGTATGGAGGTTATCCCAGTGATCTGTAGAGAGAGGGGTTTACCTTGAATTGTGTTTGAAGGCAAAGTATGGAGGGATTTAGCTATCACAGCTGTAAACTATTTGTCCAACGAGAAATAACATTATTCAAGTAAAAACTGTGAACATGGAAACTTTAGTCAATACATTGGATTGATTTTCAGATGTCGTTTTTGCTAGAACGGCTCAAGTTTATAATAGTAGACGTTTAGTTTATCAATGCTTGAAGAGTTTTCTGAATCTGCACTGCTTTTAAAATCTTACAAAATGTTTGGAGGACTTAAAACGTTTATCTGATCAATAATGTTGAAGATATTGTCGTTTTTCTAGGTTTAAAAGTGTTTAGTTCTAATATTTCCTATTAATATTTTCCTGCACTAGAAATGCGCAAGTCACTTTTGTAGAGAAACCACAGTTGAAAATAATTAGTTTTCAGAATTATAAATATTGATATCTAATACTTGATCGAACACTGTTGTGAATCAGGCATTGTCAACTTTAAATTACGCTTACAATCCCTTTAAATTTTGTATTCTAAATGGATCAAAAAATCATTATGGGACATATTTCAGTTGCTCCATTCCATCCCCTCCCTTTCTCTTAACTTTCATTTACTTATAAACAAAAAGGCTAGGTTAAGATAACTTAGAGGCGGAGCGCTGCGGCCACTTTTAGAGCTAATGCTAAAAAGTTATTCAATCTTTAATGTGGTATTTTCGGAAAGGAATTGAGTCTTTGCCACAAACTCTGGTTTTTAAATCCCTATCTCTTAACAACCTAACGTTGTAGACCTTTGATATTTCAAACTTTGACTTCTGTTATATCAAATAATCAAAGTTTAAAATATATAAGGTTTACATAGTTTGGTTGTAGATATATAGGTATTAGAAAATTGGGATTTGTTGCAAAGACTCAATTCCTTTTCATGTTTATTGGTATGACCTGTATAGTGTATATTGTATACTACTACTACTGGTGGTGAGTAGAGATGATATCTAGTCTGATCCTGAACTATAATTAATGAAGAAGAAGTATACTTGAAATCCTTGATATTTTCTTTATCAGATACTGCCGGTATAGTTAATCAATGTCAGGGCTGGATCCAGCTTGTTATATATTGTGAGATGGGAATTTTATCCCCCCTTTTCTAGAGAGTGAACTGTATCCTCTCTACTCTATACCTTCTAGAGATTGAACTGCATCTCTCTTCTACTCTATAAAGTAAAGTGCACCAAATCTACTCTTCCCTGCAAGTTTAGATACCTTCTAGAGAGTGAACTGTATTCTCTCTACTCTATACCTTCTAGAGAATAAACTGTATCCTCTCAACTCTATACCTTCTAGAGAGTGAACTGTATTCTCTCTATTCTACACCCTCTAGAGAGTGAGCTGTATCCTCTCTACCCTATACCTTCTAGAGAGTGAACTGTATTCTCTCTTCTACTCTATAAAGTAAAGTGCACCAAATCTACTCTTCCCTGCAAGTTTAGATGCATCATTTCTTTATAATATGCAGTATATCCTCGGATCCTTTATTATATTCCGTAAACTCAAGATTAGAATCTTCAAGTCAGGGTTTCCTGGTATGATTCCAGTTGCCTCTCAATCTAGTTTGATGATAAGGAGAATATATCTCTACCCCCTGGAGCCTAAACTCTATCTAACTAAATCTACCAAGCCAATATAAACCTGAGCAAGGTTTGATAAGCTTGCTACCAAATCATCCCTAAACTAGCCTAAGCACTCTGCTAATAGGGTTAAGAATGTACACGACCCAGTGTATGCAGTAGGCCAGTTAATAATGTATCTGAATATTTAATGAGCAGGCGGAACCAATATCTGATCAAACGAGTTTCATCTCTTTGTGAACCTATATGGAGCGGATAGAACGAGATACTGCAGAATTATCCCATAAAACATAAGTGCTGGAGAACATTAAAGAGAGCTATACAGAGAACTAGTTACACACTATATAGTGCCAGAGTGTTTTATATTGAATAAAATGTTTTATTTCAAACATTCCATCCAATCGTTATCATTATTAGTCTGGAGTAAGGATGTCTCAGAAGGACACAAGGTTCTGATGGTATCAGTTCTATCAGCTGACCCAGTTTCTCATCAGGTTTTCATCTTTATGGATCCTCCTGTCATTATCTGAACCTGGTTCTGGGATGGGTTCCTCCTGGTTACTCCACCCTTAAAATTTACAAGGAACTAAAACCAAACTTTCTTTTCCTCCGGGTTTAGGGTTCATCCCAAGGATGATAACGTACAACAATGTACATCAAGTGTACCAACACTGTACAGTGTACATCTTCATGTACATATATAGCATGCAGGTTTGTAATTAATATAGTTGATCTGCGAGCACTAGGTGGTATTATCTTCAACACGCAAGGTTTAAGACAGGAATACTTTCACGTACGGATGAAATTCTGAACCAGGATGTAAATTAGACGTCTGTCTCATTTAGAGACTAAACTTAGTCTCCTACACGTCCAGCGGGGGACAACCATGATACCTTGAGACTTGATTAAGTACCCCGACCCCGCCCTTCTCTTGACACAGTTCATGTTCAATAATTAAATGTAAAATCATATTACTGTCTTTAATCATTCCTACAGATTCATTAAAACCTTGGACCAAATCAATTTGTTTATGTTTTCTAACTAAATTATATTCGAAATTTTTCATAGATTGACAATTTTCATCCGTCGTGCCTTTTCTAACCAGATTATGATTAAAAGCTGATGCTGTGGTAACTGACCTAGAGGAAACTGACCTAAAGCATATTCGTACAAATTATCTTTTACTTTTTATACAAATGCCCAGTAGTTTTAACTCGCAACCCGATCTACGGATTTAAATTGTCTCCTAATTATAGCTTACGTCTAATGGGGATCCTACTCCATCTGGCCAATTTTAAGATCTCATATATTATTAGGTCGGAAAGCACTTCGCTCCGGATCAAAGATAAAACTATTTACAATACACATAAAGTTGTTTATAAAGTTAAATTTGGGTCTGTATATATAATGTCTAATACAATTAATGTAAGCTGGCTTCTAGATCTTCTAAGTATTTTGAATAACCCTGTACAGTGCATTTATATTTCTCCGCCCTAGCAACCCTCCCTCCTATCTCTTTCCTACCCGGAGGAGTGTCCCTGATCTCATCTTGCTCCTCCCAAAACCGAAAATCCACAAATGAAATTCAAGGTCATAAGCTGCGCATCTCTTATTGGTGATGTGCCTGAAATCTGGCATACCGCCACCAATCTTTGACCTCTGGAGATTCACAGGTTTGCCGCCACTTACTCACTCACTCGCTTACTCTCTCTCACTTACTTACCCACTTACTCACTCACTTACGTAACTAAAGATCAATAATTAAAATTCATCTTAATTTGAACACCTATCCTTTTAAAACTTAAAGAGACTGTAGACATAATTTCAAACTGTAGACATGTAGAGAGTGGCATGCTGGATTCACAACCATACTCTTAAAGAGCATATGCTGGGAAACTGGAGTTTTCGATACTGTACACTGTGAAATCCATGCAAATGATTTTACTTAAATAGATTCTAGTAAATAGATAGCAACGTAGACTTTGTACATACTCAGTACATCTGTATTCTAACGTCACAAGTGTCAGTTCAGTTTTTGTGCCCGACAAAATTATTGATAATAGTGAATAAAGTGCTTATTTTACTGTAACATAAGTGCAATTTTATGTGTTCTTTATTTTCTGTTTTAAACTTTTTTATTTAATCTTGGAAAACATGTCAACTAATGTGAGAAAACTTCTTTTTTCTTGTTATATTTGACACTTGTGACGTCGTGTATAATTGGTTCATTTCTCTATTGCCACCTATTCTGTTTGTTAATCTATTTGATTTTACTTTTTTCTCAAAAATCCAGAATATTCTATGTACGTCCAACATGGTTTTTGAAAATTCGAATGAATATATTTACTCGCTGTGACTCCCGGACAGGCTAAGACAGTTTGCATAAAAGTTATCAACATTTACTAGCGCTTCTGCGGATAAAAATGCCGGGATAAACTTCGTCCCTTATCTTTAATCAGTCTAAGCGTAGGTTTTTAACAATACAAATATAACACTAGATAGTTCCTTTCTGCTCTAAAAATATTGAGAAATCCATTCAAAATATTTTTGAGAATTTGCAAAGGTCTGATTGGCAGATTTCTTTAATTGCAGTTTTCTTTAATTTAATAGTTCCCTGAGTATCTGAGTAAAACATTAACGGAACATGCAAAGCTTCCGAAGGAATTGAGTCTTTGCCACAAACTCAATGTTCTAATTCCTTTATCTTTGCAACCTGATATTTCAAACTTAGACTATTTGACCTAACAAATTCATAGTTTGAAATTTCAAAGTTCCACGAAATCGGGTTGCAAAGATGCAGTGATCTGAGTTTGCGGCAAGGACTCAATTTCTTTCCAAATTTCCAGATCAAGTATTTTTCCTACCCCTATCTACTACTTCATATGTAATTTTCATAATTAATAATAATTTTCCTTAAAATATAAAAATTCCCTTTTCGTTTCTGTTCTGTGCAGTGTTAAGTATGAAAGTACTTTTTCACAATTAATAAAAACAATTTTTCCAAAAATATATAAGGACACACCTCATACATTAACATGTATACAGGGAGCTCAAATAAACATGAAAAACGGAAAAAAATGTAAAAAATGTTGTCGTGTATTGGCCCAGCATTCACATTACCGTCATATTCCTCATTCATTCCGTTAAAAGTTAATGTGATAATTTCAAATTAGGCTGCAATTAAGTTTAATCAAAACTTTAAAGCACAATTTTAGAAAATAAAAAAGTACTTGCACCCCTTTTTCACGAATTTCACGTAAGCAAATACTGGCAAAAATCAAAGACGACCTTGAAAATCATGAATGCAATCCCACATGTGTGTATTGACTCTCTCTGTATCACTCGTGAACATCCATATCTATCTCTATACACACGAATACTATGTAATTCATACGCAAACACGAGCAGGCATCAGTATTATACAGATGCACACAAGGATATGCGCATACCCAATAATTACGCGCATAAAACTAAACCCCAGTGCACTGTGTGCACATTCAACTCTACCACCACCTGTGAACTAAGGGCAGGTTCAACTTTTTTTTCAAGATTGACGTATTTAAAAAAGTATAAAATTTAGTTTCAATTAATGCATTGTTTAATAGGATGAAACGGGTTCTTCTGAGTTTTAACCCAGATTTTGCAATTATCCGTAATCTTTGCAATCAGCTCAACACAGCTCTACATTGTACCCTTCGGGCACCTTGAAAACATTTCTGCCATTTTTTTGCACTTTCAAACAGTCCTCTGCACTTTACTAAACACTTCTCTTGTATACTCTATGAATAGTCTTAGGACCATAATCCTTCTTATTTTTTGCATTTTTACACTTTACATATATGCACTAGAATATGCAGATAGAAATATATATATAGGTGTACTAATTAGCATTATGCAAGGCCCTCAACTTATAATGAGTTGGTTAAGCTCTCATGTCCCTATTTCATTACCCAATCATCAGGGTTTGATGAAGCAGTGGTTAGCGTGTTTGATCCATAATTCGAGGATTCATGGTTCAAGCCCCGCCAAACTGATGAATTGAGCTGTACTGATGAGTCCTAATAAGGACGAAACACTGTGTTTCTGGATAATATATATATATATATATATTAATATTTTATCCATATAATATATATACTAATATATTATCCATATAATATATATATGCATATAACTAGTGAACCCAGCTTTGCCTGTAAACTAAACTATCTCTATAAAGTCAACCTACTCAATCTAGAATTTTTAAACCAAGTGATAATATTTACGTGATTTTACAGAGCTCCCCAATCAAAATTTGAGGCAAATTGGCGACGGGACATCAAAACAGACAAACTACTTTAAATACACATCTTAATCCTTTCAATTTGTTTGTTTTCATACTTTTTTGTAAGCTTTCTTACTTCTATATTTTTCAGACACAATGCAGGGTTTGCAGTTTGCATAGCTGATCAATCTTCTACGTTTCTTCGAACAATTCTAAAATACGGAATTTCAGGTTTTGAAGATTTCCTGGAAAATTAGAAAAATGAAAAAAAATTTGTGCATCCCAGGTTATGGATAGAAAAAGGACTGTTTATGCATAGATAAAGGACTGTTTAAGGATAGATAAAGGACTGTTTATGGATAGACAAAGGACTGTTTATGGATAGATAAAGGACTGTTTATGGATAGATAAAGGACTATTTATGGATAGAAAAAGGATTATTTATAGATAGATAAAGGATTATTTATGGAAAGATAAAGTTTTAAATAGATAAAGGACTGTTTATGGATAGAAAAAGGATTATTTATGGATAGATAAAGGATTATTTATGGATAGATAAAGTTTTAAATAGATAAAGGACTGTTAATGGATAGATCAAGTTTATAGATAGATAAAGGACTGTTTATAGATAGATAAAGGATTGTTTATGGATAGATAAAGTACTTTTTATGGATAGATAATGTTTATGGATAGATAAAGTACTGTTTATGGATAGATAATGTTTATGGATAGATGAAGGACTGTTTAAAGAAAGATAAAAGCTTGATGGATAAATAAAGGATTATGAGAGGATAAAGAAAGGTCCTGCTATGACGAAGTATATTCTGATGATAAAGGAAAGATGAAGCTGGTGTGTTGGGCGTGGTTTTGTGAAGGTCGACTTGTATGTATATACAGGGAGGAGTAAGGGGGGAGGGGGACCTTGAAATCTTATCATCTCCCGGTCATTTCCATACTTTTCCATCCTCTCAGGGTACCTTTATAAACATAAACCTTCATAACCCTGGGAAAATAGGATTTTTAAAACAGATATCAACACACACCAAAAATTGATCATTTAAACCAATTCAAGATTCAAAATGTTTTTAATTTTTCAAAAACTAATTTTTGCGGATTCTGACAAAGTTCCTTTCATCAGAGAATTTATCTTTAAAACAGCGCAAAACAAATTTCTTAATAATTAATAATTATATTTTTACTTTTTTTTACAGAAACTTTAAGTATTGCACAGAAGGATCTGAACATTATTATTATAAAATTTGCATATTCCTATTTCCTAATCAAGTCTTAAAGAAACTGTAGGAATATATCACAGTTTCTATCTTGAAAACCCTTAATTATGTTGAGAGTAAACAAGATAATTGTAAACCATATGCATAAACTTTGGAAAGTCAAATCTATTAATAAAATCTGGAAAAACTAACCTTTATAATCTTTAAGGGTTTAAAACTTTAAAACTTGAACCTCAAAACAATAATTAAACTTTCAGTTTAACTGTATGGACTGAGATGAAAACTCGATTGCCAAATCCCGATATTCATTGTGGACACTTTTGATTTTCTTCTTAATTCTTTCTTTTGTATATCCTTGCTGGGTTGCGACCAATCAGAGTTTATGCAATCGACACTCTGATTGGTTACATTTTAGACACTTTCCTGGAAAGAAATGTAAAGTAAAATTAATCTGCAGATTAAGAAAAAAATGAGATTAAGCAGCGATCTCGATTTTTTACAATTCTAAAGTTCTGAAATTCTGAAGCTCTATAAAATTAGAATTTTATTTTTAAACTTAAAAAAAGTTAAATTCCACAACAATATTACAATGAGAATAAATGACCCCCCCCCATCCTGGAATTTATGTCCTATCCTTGGTCTCCAAATATTTTAATAAAGTTGATAAATATTGTGTTAGTTTTGGTGCTGGATAAACAGCAGGATTCTACTTATCCTGGAGATCTCTCAATCCAACCTGGCGCACCCGGAGCTGAACGGATCTGATCTGAACTCAGTCAGAAGCACAAGTGATATCTCGACCCAATTTATCCTTCCTTTAACATTCACAAAATTGTTAACGTTAAAAAAACACAATTTAAAAAAGCAATATTTTCCATAAGTTTGTATATTTCATTAGCTAGATATTGGTTGTGTTTTACCGTTCTAAGATAACTGCCAGAAAATAAAATTAAACTAGAGGAATGAGTCTTTGCTACAAACTCAAATTTTCTAATCCCTATATCTTTGTAACCTGATGGTGGAAATTTTTGATATTTTAAACTTCGAATTTTTGATATGACAGAATTCAATATATCTAAGTTCTATCACATGGGTTGGACAGATATAGAGATTAGAAAATTTGTGTTTGTGGCAAATACTCAATTCCTTTTCCATTTTCTTGTTAAATATTAAAAAATTAAGGAAATTAAGCGCTAATCTTTAACGTTTCAATTCTCAGCGGGAAATTTTAATTCAAAGCGATAATTAATTGATTAACTGGTTAAATCAATTAAACAGCTGACTCGTATTTTTGTTTTCTCTCATTGACCGACAGCATTTTTCTCTGGTTGTTTACAGATCTAGAAGACATTAGCTTAATCCGCCGGGATACAAAATATGCTTTATTGTGATTTTGAAGGTTGATTCCATCAAAAGTTCCGATCTCTGTTTTTTTTAGCTAACTCTTATCTAGGATTCATGAAAAGACGATTTTTGGAGTTCTTCTCATTTAGAAGGGCAGAAAAAAGTTTTTGCATTTATTGTTGAATCTTAATCCGCATTAATAGTTTTCTGGATCTTCTAATCTGTTAATGTTTTATTAGTTCGGAACTGTAGAAGAGTTCTCGGAGTAGCATGTTGTAATCGGAAAGAATATGTGAAAACGAACTCATGAACAAATCTTACACTGAAATTTCACAGTAACTAAGAAAAAAGTTACAAATTTAAAATGTAGTTTAAAATAGTAAGAATAATGCCATTAATACTTGAAGAGAAGTCATACCTGAAGGTTCTTAATAAGTCCATAAGAATTGAAGAAGTCATAGCGCGGATGAGTCCATGAGAACTCAATAAGAAATCTCTGAGCTGGGACTGAAAGGAGAGGTAAAGATGACTCTCCCAGATATAATCTACACTGGATTCATATTCTGAATCTCCGTCTGTTATCTCGGGGCTTTATCACGGAATATATTCAAAACGTCACGATCTCAAAACTAGATTTATCTTTTTAAACTTGGGCAGTATATTTATACATTTACAACCTTGATACTGCCTTGCGAACCTTCGTGTAAACCTTCCTTATGGGTTTTCTCAATGATACTTGGTAATTTAGAGTAAAATATTGGTGTCGAGAACAGGTTTTGGGATAGGATTGGTTGGATAGATATTGGATAAACTAGATCAGATATTTTACCAAATATGACAACTCTAACTGTGTTCAAACTATGAAACCGAAGGAAGGGAGTAGAATAAAGCTGAAAAAGGGAGAGGGATTGGTTTTAAGGCAGAAAGGGAGTAGGATCAGGATCTGCAGTAAGAAGGGAGAAGGATGAGGTTATACACTAGGCATGGAGTAGGATATGGTTATGTCAGTTTAGTAGGAGGCGAGTAGGATCAGGTTAGGCATGGAGTAGGATATGGTTATGTCAGTTTAGTAGGAGGGGAGTAGGATCAGGTTATGTAGCAGGGTAGGATCAGATTATTTACAAAAAGAAGGATGAGTAAAATAAGGTTTTATTGAAGATATCAGGTTTAGGATTATCATGTATTAGGAAGGGATTATGAAAGAAGTTTGAAGGAAGTAGGAAAGGTGTATGATTGGAGTAAGAAAGGAGTATGAAGGGATTAGGAAAGTGGTATGATGGGAGTATGAAAGGAGTATAAAAGGAGTAGGAAAGGGGTAGGAAGGGAGTAGGAAAGGAGTAGGAAGGATTTATGAAAGAAGTTTGAAGTGAGTAGGAAAAGGATATGATGGGAGTATGAAAGGAGTATGAAGGGAGGAGGAAAGGAGTATGAAGGGAGTAGGAAAGGAGTAGGAAGGGAGTAGGAAAGGGGTATGATGGGAGTATGAAAGGAGTAGGATGGGAGTAGGAAAGGAGTAAGAAGAAATTAGGAAAGAAGTTTGAAGGGAGTAGGAAAGGTGTATGATGGGAGTGGGAAAGGAGTATAAAAGGAATAGGAAAGGGGTATGAAGGGAGTAGGAAAGGAGTAGGAAGGATTTATGAAAGAAGTTTGAAGTGAGTAGGAAAGGGATATGATGGGAGTATGAAGGGAGGAGAAAAGGAGTAAGAAGAAATTAGGAAAGAAGTTTAAAGGGAGTAGGAAAGGTGTATGATGGGAGTGGGAAATGAGTATGAAGGAGTAGGAAAGAAGTATGAAGGGAGTAGGAAAGGGGTATGAAGGGAGCAGGTAAGGGGTATGAAGGGATTTGGAAAGGGGTATGATGGGAGTAGGAAAGGAGTATGATGGGATTAGGAAAGGGGTATGCTGGGATTATGAAAGGAGTAGGAAGGAAGGATGAGGATAAGATATTCTCCCACGGAACCCATATATGATATGATTCCATTTTGCAAGGTTGTTATTTCATGTTTATCCCTCTCCCCTCACCTCATTTACTAGGATCAGTAGTATTTATATCCTGGATTAAACCTTTTAATCCCACTTGATTTAGCCTTGCAACCTGGAAGTATTCTTGCTTTAAATAAATACTAAAATAAATGTGATCTTTTTTTAAAAATAATCCTCAGTGATACGTTCAGATAAATATTTTAATGGTACAGTTGTGAATCGGATATGCCACTGTATTAATTAAAGAACACTGAAATTACGTTCACAGTCCCTTTTATATCTTTTGCTAAAAGTTTATTCTCAACCCGATATTTGATAAGAACAAGTGTAAGAATAGTTGAGACCCTGCATTGCCAAATGTCTAAGGATGAGACATCTTTACAACCCTGGCTTGTCTTGTAATCCTTTATCTCCTGATCTTGATCCAAGAATCTTACATCTTAACCAGAAGGATTCAGCTCAAGGCAGGATTTCTCCTGATTCCTCGCATTCCAGCTTTCTGCTCCGACCCCTAAATCATACTGGACATCGTAATCCAGGAATCAGATAAACTTAGTTCTCGGCAAACTTTTGAAAAAGAATTTACGAGTGGAATAAAAAATATTTTAGTTATTTTAGAATCAATTTAAGATTTGATTTCTCTTTCTCAAGTCTCCAACGAACTTTTTTCATTGAGAAATAAGAATGTCACATTTATCTGGAGTTTACTTAATTTGATAATAATCAATTCGACATTAATAAGAACTGGGGTTGTTAGCTCTGTAACATGATTTTTTAACTGTATAGCTATAATTATATTTAAAATCAAAGGTTACTACATACAAAGCTTCCCATATTATATTGGATTATGACCTAGCTACAACGGAAAACTTTAGATCCTTTGTAAACAAATCCCAACTCTGCTCTTTCTTACTAGAAGTACATAATTTTCTTCTCATTGTATTCGGCCAAATTTTCAAAATCCTCAGGAGTTCGTCCTTGTTAGAAGAGTATTAAATACTGGAGTCGGATCTTTTATATTGTTAATCTTGGGATTAAGCATTGATCTTCATTATATGCAATCCTACAGATACATTTAATTCCTTCTGGATAATCCGGAGTAGTAATACCCTGCAGTGATACTTTCAATTTTTGGATCAAGCATTGATCCTCGAAAAAACTGAGTTATTGCTTCAAAGTCAAATTTTCTATTTCCAATATCTTTGTAAACCTTTGATATTTCGAACTATTTGATCTAACGGAATTCGTAGTTTAAAATATCAAAGGTCTACGACATCAGATTGCAAAGATATAGAGATTTAAAATTAGAGTTTGTGGCGCGGCAAGGACTCAATTCCTTTTGATATCGAGATCAAGCGCTCAAGATTAAGGCCGGATACTCCATAAAAAGTTTTGACCTGAGAACACTCAAAAAACCTTGTATTTTCCACCTGAAAATTTATATTAGCTTAATGCAACGTTATAAATAATTCAATTTTAAATTTTTTTTTCTCACAAATATTTAGGCTATGCAGTAGGCACACTAATACTTAACTATGCTACAGTGAATCCCAGATATATGAATACATAGCAAGAGTTTTTTTATAATGTCGTATTACATATTTAAGATCAAATGACGCGGAAAAATGAGTTTAATATTAATATATCAATTGCATTCAAATTTCAGGGCTATTAATTTACTTTGAATTAAAAATAAAAAGAAGTTTCTTTAGAATTATCAAAAAACTTCTGACGGTCTATGTATTCATATATCTGGGATTCACTGTATAAATAATACAGAATTACAAGAAAAAAAAACACCAAAACAGATTAGATAATTCACAATTTTATCAACCAATAACTTGTTATATAACAATTTCGTACAAATAATATATCATATTATTCAAACAAAAAATAAGGAAATAATAAATTTATTAAAAAAATTTTCTTTAGAAATTCTTTTCAATGTGTTAAATAAATCCCGTTTTAAAAAATGTATTTTGGACAGAAATTAAAAAAATAATAAAAACAAAGGAAAATACTGTTTTTTGGAAACACTATAAGTTTTTTTTTCAAAAACAATAATTTACTGAGTCTAGACAACGTGGATACCTCTCAGATCATTACCGTGCTACGCACTAAACTATTCTAGACATTTCATTTTTCATAAATTCAAGTTCATTTCTTTCGACAATCTTCTAGAAGAGTAAACAGATATTACCAGAGTTTCAACTAACCAATATCAAAAACATAATCTTAAAAAATCTACATAATTTGGAAAATTACACTTCGATAGGAACGAAAAGATTCGACAGAAAAAAAACTGTCCAATTGACTCTTTTATGAAATCTTTGAATTTTTTATTTACTGAAGTTAAAATATATAATAGATTTATCTCAGTAAAAGGAAATACATTTTTTAACTTAAAATAACGGAAAAAATATTTTAAATCGTTTCCTTCCCATATTGAAGATAATTGGTGTCATTAATTGTATAATCAGTGTGGTTTGTTCCTACAGTGTCTTCTACCAAAGATGCTTAAAGGCTCGCGGTTAAATAACAAACTCAACCTTGTCAGAAAAGTTCACAAGATATTAATTATAGTTTGTAATTTAATTTTAGACAGGCAGGGATGATAAATTGTGTAAAGCATGTTTAATGTCCAAACGTTCAGTTAATTTATATAATTACCATCTTCTAATTGGAACTAATGATATTTTACCTCAAATTTATCCTTTAAATGGTTGACACGTGGAGACAGTACTGTAAATGGTAAATGATAACAGGTACATGATGCATGCTACTACGATAAGAAGACGGAAGGAGAGAGGGGGAAGGCTGTCCAATGAAGAAGACGGAAAGAGAGGGTATGAAGGCTGTACATAAAGGAGATGGAAAGAGAGGGTGAGAAGGCTGTCCAATGAAGAAGACGGAAGGAGAGAGTGGGAAGGCTTGTACATATAGAAGATGGAAAGAGAGGGTGGGAAGGTTGTCCAATGAAGAAGACAGAAAGAGAGAGTTGGAAGGCTGCACATACAGGAGATGGAAAGAGATGGTAGGAAGGCTGTCCAATGAAGAAGACGGAAGGAGAGAGTGGGAAGGCTGTACATAAAGAAGATGGAAAGAGAAGGTGGGAAGGCTGTCCAATGAAGAAGACGGAAGGATAGGGTAGGAAGGCTGTACATACAGAAGATGGAAAGAGATGGTGGGAAGGCTGTCTAATGAAGAAGACGGAAGGAGAGAGTGGGAAGGCTGTACATAAAGAAGACGGAAAGAGAAGGTGGGAAGGCTGTCCAATGAAGAAGACTGAAATAGAGAGTGGGAAGGCTGTACATGAAGGAGATGGAAAGAGAGGGTGGGAATTGGCTGATGGAAGGAGATGGAAAGAAAATGTAGGAAGGCTGTCCAATGAAGATGACGGAAGGAGAGAGACAGAAGGTTGAACATGAAGAAGATGGTTTCACACTGCGTGGCACAAGCAAGATTGTCTTAATGTATTCCTAAGATGAAAGTTATTTATATGATGAAGAAAACGAGTTTATCTAATTCCAGATTGAATTCGATGAAATTGAATCTATGACTAGGCTATAAATCGTCCCCCTGGGAATTGTAATATATTGAAGTATAACATGAAATATATCTTGAATTTATATAGAATCTGGTATCCCGTAGAGGAAGGAAGGGAACCGAACTCCTTCAGACAAATTATCCCATCAGATATCCCCCCCTCTCCTCTTCCTTGGAGAGGTGACCAAAGGTATATCAATCATAATCCAGGAGCCGGAGCTGAGCCCTACCTAGATATTATTTACCAATAAACCTGAAAACTATCGCTTCAACAATATTATCAATATTGAGTCCAGGGGACAAGGAGAAGATTTATCTCTCGAGAACAAAATTATTTCATTCAATTTTAAAAATCAAATAAATCTTTCCCCATCAGACAGGATTAAATACAGTTCTCCACCACTCCCCTCCTCCCCTCCCCTCTTTTCATTTTCCCTCCCCTGCTCCCCAATTCTCATTTTTCCTTCTCCACTCCACTCTTCTCATTTTCCCTCCCCCTCCCCACTTCTAATTTTCTCTCCCCCACGCTTCTTCTAAATTTGTACTCCCACACTCTCCTCTTCTCTATTTCTCTTCACACTTCCCTCTATTTTCACCTTCGTATAAAATATTGAACTTGGATTCTAAATATGATTTGCTCCTCTCTTATCTACAGTACAACATGAAGAAAACTATTTAGATTTCTGCTTTAAAAAGGAAAATTATTCTACTGTTCTAAAATTGCTTCCAATAGCTGAAGATGGAAGACTCGAATGAAATATTTGGTTTAAAACTTTAATTTCAAATAATTATTCTCAGAAAACTGTCAGATCTAAATTAGTTTTTAATGGAATGTATGGATTGGATAGATTTTGACACAGTTTCTAATGGATTATGAATTCTAACTATTCGGTTTAATAAACTAGGATTTTATCTTTAATCTGATCAACCTTCAATATATAATATGTATACTATTAAAGAGTACATCATAGATTTATAGGATCAGGAACTAGAATCAGAAACTTAATATTTATAATAACCAAGACAAAATCAGGCGATAGGACTTAGAAACAGGATGGACAGATGGAGTATGGGGAAACAGGATGGATAGCTGGAGTATTAGGAAATAGGATGGATATCTGCATTATCAGGAAACAGGATGGATATCTTTAGTATCAGGAAACAGGATCATTGATGGCTGTAGTATCAGGAAACAGGATCATGTAAATCTGTAGTATCAGGAAACAGGTCCATGCTTATCTGTAGTATCAGGAAACAGGATCTAAAGCTTCAGTATTAGGACACAGGGTGGATAGCTTTAGTATCAGGAAACAGGATCATGTATATCTGAAGTATAAGGAAACAGGATTATGTATAACTGAAGTATCAGGAAACAGGATCATGGATATCTTTAGTATCAGGAAGCATGATGTATAGCTGCAGTATCAGAAAACAGGATCATGGATAGCTTTAGCATCAGGAAACAGGATCATGGATAGTTGTATCAACATTTTAGAGAATTATAGATAGCTCTTGTATCAGTAAAAATTACATTGGTTGACTCCTTACCTAGGGTTAGCTCCAGTTTATCATAGGTTGGAGAAGGGAGAAGGAAACAGGATCTAGGATGACTGTCATGAATAGGTGAAAACCCAGGATAAAATAAAGGTTTGTTAAAATTAGTATCTTGCTCTGGGTGGGGGCACAGAGAGCAACTTAAACATTTTGTAAAATCATTTTATTAGGCGTAGTAAACACCTCCTTCGGTACTCTTTTAAAGAACTAAATCTTCAAAGGATTGGAGTTTGCAAAAAAGGTTTAGATAATGGCTCAAGGAAATAAAATCATGAAACTGTTTATCGTTAGTTACTTGATGTTCTGCTAGACAAAGGATGGATATTATTTTCATTAGTTCCTACGTTTAGATGAGGATTAAGGTGAAGAAGAAAAAAGGAAAGATTGGTATTTTGAATACTGTATTCAGTTCAACCTATGAAGATGTCACGCATTCTTGTTTCTTAGAATCATGTTCCTTCCTTGATATTTCAATATTTCCTTGGTTTAACATTTCTTAGAATTAAGTTCCTTCCTTGATATTTCAATATTTCCTTGGTTTAACATTTCTTAGAATCATGTTCCTTCCTTGATATTTTAATATTTCCTTGGTTTAACATTTCTTAGAATCATTTTCCTTCCTTGATATTTCAATATTTCCTTGGCTTAACATTTCTTAGAATCATGTTCCTTCTTTGATATTTCAATTTTTCCTTGGTCTAACATTTCTTTGAATCATGTTCCTTCCTTGATATTTCAATTTTTCCTGGGTTTAACATTTCTTAGAATCATGTTCCTTCCTTGATATTTCAATTTTTCCTTGGTTTAACATTTCTTAGAATTATGTTCCTTCCTTGATATTTTAATTTTTCCTGGGTTTAACATTTCTTAGAATTATGTTCCTTCCTTGATATTTCAATTTTTCCTGGGTTTAGCATTTCTTAGAATCATGTTCCTTCCTTGATATTTCAATTTTTCCTTGGTTTAACATTTCTTAGAATCATGTTCCTTCCTTGATATTTCAATTTTTCCTTGGTTTAACATTTCTTAGAATCATGTTCCTTACGTGATATTTCAATTTTTCCTGGATTAAGCATTTCATTGAGTACACGCGTTAAATATTTGAGGGAATTGATTACTCCGGGTCCAAAGATTGACTGGATTAAATGTGAAGGGAGGAATAATCAGGTCAGAGAGGTTGAAGGTTCGGAGTAAAACAAAGTATACTGAGGATCTTATCTTGAAAGAATTATGCTCCAATTTCATCATCTCCTGTATACCCGTCCTACCCACTAATTAGTCGAGTATTCAGAACCCAGACTCAGTGCATACAGGCATACATTAGCACTCCTATAGTTACATATCTGGGTAGAAATATAATTACAAACACTTCATGAGAGTATCTCATACACACACTAGTTAAATATGCTGATTATTTATAGATATTTTTATGTTTCCTTAAAGCGGATGTCAACACAATTTTAAGTAACCCATCGTTTAGAGATGATCTTAGAAGATCTTTAATCGCTAATAAAAGACATTCGATTCCATATATAAAACCGTCGGCATTTCCAGAAAAAAGAAAATAACGATTTTTGGGCATTTCTGTGAACGTGAACCTTTTATAATTAAAAAAGTGTCATCAAGAATAACGTTGAGAATAAGTTTAATACATAAACTTACCTTTAAACTTTTCTTTGGTTACTTGTTTTCATTTTACTCTGGAAGTTTACGATACTGGTTTATGTATAGTTAGGGTCTCCGGCTCAAATAATATCCTTTGTCATTGTTTTCTTTCCACAGTAAATCATTAAAGCATAGAAGCTAGAAAGTATCTTGACAAAGTGAACAATAAACAGTGGTAAACACCTTTGATCTTAGAGAACTAAGATTTAACACAAAACCGTGATATCAATAAGTGTTAAAATGTCAATTCCCTAACCCAGATTATTTTCTGTATACCAGCAATGTATTCAAACCAACACAAAAGCTAAACATACATGGATTACCTTGGCTTCCAGCAAATTTGGTATTTTAATCCCCCCTCAACCACCCCCACCCCCTCCCCACCGGATAATAACATAATGTTAGGGCTGAGGAACATATTAAATATATGAAACCTAGTAACCTGCTGGTCAGGAGCTCAGGAAAATGTGGATATAATCTAAATTGCGGAACCATGCTGCTGGTTGAGATGAAAGTTTATAGTAGCCTCATCATTTAGGATAAACTGGCTCATCTTACCCAACCCAAAAAGGGGGGAGGTCCGTCAAATAATTAAAATTATCTAATTATCAGTCATTAAAAAAATCACGGTAATAAATGTTTTTTAAAACTTTAAAATCTACAAAATGATGATAAACCCCCTTCACCCCGCCCAACCCCGCCCAGACTAGAGAAATCCGAGCAAGGTCATCAGTATTCATGCTCAGCATCTGGTTCAGATCTTCTCAATATCTTCCTGACCATCCTTCTCATCCATACCCATCCATTCCATCCTTCTCATCCTATCCATCCATTCCATCCTTCTCATCCTATCCATCCATTCTATCCTTCTCATCTATATCCATCCATTCCATCCTTCTCATATTACCCATCCATTCTATCCTTCTCATCCTACCCATCCATTCCATTCTTCTCATTCTACCCATACTACCCTTCCTCACCATCCTTCTCATCCAAATTATCAATTCTATCCTAATACAGAGTAGTTTAAACACATTCAGTCAACTTCCATTTATTACAAGGACAAAAAATTTTTTTTGGCAGCCAGGCTGGTAATCCCAACATGAAAGCAAAAACAAAAGAGAAACAGTTCTTAATCATGGTTGACCCATGATAAAGGACAGTATAATCGTTATATCAAGAACCCTTCATGCAAGATATTGTCGTTTTTCTAGGCTTAAAAGTGTGTCATTCTGAAAGCTTTAAATAAGGTTTTCTCTCAAATATAACCTTCTAACTTTGAACTAACTTGAAGAAAATGAGATTTCAAATAATATTAGTTAAATCGTCTTCTGTCCGGACTAATTCCCCAGAAATTGTAATTTGTGGATATTTAAGATAATGTTTTGAGTCGTCAGCCTTGTATTAGTCTTATTATTTTTATTATCATCATCATCATTACCAGGTCTAATATCCTAGATTTATATTTGGAAAATACATCCGGGTTTATTCTTTCAAAATTAAGTAATAAAATAATAAACAATTTTTAATAAAAGATGGATGTCATTAAAGGGACAAGCGTAAATTCACGTGACCCTCCATGTAAAGATGACATTGCCCGATTTACAACGAAACCCTAGAATTCTGATAGTTTCTCAAATGCTTCTTATAGGCATGAAATGCGCGAGTCACTTTCGCCGAAAACCCGCTAATGAAAATAAACAGTTAGGAGAAAGAAAAACACGGATATCTAACTCATACTTGATCAGATCGACAAAGTATTTATGTGTACCGTTGTAAACCGAGTATTTCAATCTTTGAATGGATGGTCAGTTGAAATTTCTCTTACAGTCCCTTTAATTTGTTCATTTTAAAGGAGGTAATGCATTTTTATTTTTAATGGTCAAATTTTACGGATCGACCCCATTCAGACCCTTTCTCATTCTCTCCCTGTATCTCCCTGTATCTCCCTGTATCTCCCTGTATCTCCCTGTACCTCCCTGTATCTGTATTACCCTGTATCTCCCTGTATCTCCCTGTATCTCCC